>NC_056741.1:737922386-738152386 GCF_019279795.1 Protopterus annectens | reverse complement strand
GGAATCTTGACCAATGGATGGGAGATTGCAGATATACCCCAGGGATTACTTCAGCGTCACTGCTTGACAGAGGCACAGCAAAATGATAGGCATAGTTTTTATTCAAACTAAAGGGGTGGCGAAAGCCACATAACTATGCTAGGCTTATAAATGCCCTTGGGCAGATAGCCTAGTATGAACCTATGAACCTATGAACCTATATATATACACAGACATTATATATATATATATATATATATATATATATATATATATATATATATATATATATATATATATGTATATACGAAGAGATGTACACATGGCTATATATATGTTTCAGTATACAGATGTGTATACAGACATGTATGAATATACATGTGTATGTACATGTAGACATATATCAACCTATTATATGTATGTATCCATATTCCTGTCATGTATAAACCTCACAGTTGTGTATACCCTCCCAGATGTATCTCACCGTATGTATCTGCTATGTGTACATTATGATAAAATAACATATGTGATGCAACAGTCATAGTAATAACAAGTACTACACAATTATGGATATAAAGGCAATTGTTCAATACTAATCAATATGTGTATTGACAGATATATTGGAAAAACAGCAGCGGTCTTCACAGTGGTCATGGCGTAGTGGTTAAGTGTTGTGACTATAGTGTACAGGGTCCTGGGTTCACGACTTGTAAGGGCTGTTCATTTTGTTGCTGGGCAGAACAAGGGCTGTCAGATACAGAGTGGTTAAGGCAGTTTTGAGCAGCTTTAAGTGCATTTGCATGGGTATGTGCTAAGCTAAGCAGTGCTAAGCTATAGGTAAATGTACAGGCACTTACACAGTGTTGGCTTCACTTACCAGTGCACAAATCATATTAGCTGTTATATTGCAGCAATGTTGATACCTGCTATGCATGGCTTAGCCCTGGTAACCAGTTCACACCACCCAGTCTGATAACATAGCAGGGTAATGACATCTGTAATAAGTGTATGTAATGCCATATACAATACATGCGCCTATGTGCTGTCATTACAGTAGCAAGGTGTGTGAGTGTCATTTCTGGGACCCAGATGTATATGAGGCCTGTACAGCACTGTTATCCATTTGAATGTGTTACATGCAAGGGTAGTAGCCGAGGGTACGCTCTATCACACTGGCATGTAATGTATCATGGCAGTATTATATGTTGACAGTGCTTACCCAGGCAAGAGTAGAGTACTAAATGTAGTACTGACAACAGGCACATCTGCAGGCATAGCTGGACTCTGAGGCCTCCCTGTTGTATCCTTGGTGTGTGAGCTGTGTCACAGTATATAACCCCTGCTGGATAATGATACAAAATGTAGAATGTAACTGTAGACTACTGTCTGTACAGCACATGTTAGTGAGGGCTTCTGACATCTAGTTATGGCATACAAATTGTTATCAAATGTCTATCTGTCAACAGATTCATCCTACTGCATAGCTACTTGCCAAGTTGATGACTGTCAGTCCCTGTACAGATGTGCAGATGGCAGGTATCCAGCTGGGATATATACAGGCAACCTAAGCTTGATTGACACTGAAATGTCTGCCCAACTGTGTAAGAACTGGCACATATAGGAGACAACACCCTGTATGCACCACATCCCACGGGTACCTCCACTACACTACCACAGTCAACAGAACATACTTTGGTACAGGTCTCCATCACAGACACTAACCATGTGTTGTAATGCATGTTGCGTACATATCAACTTGATCACCTCAGTGGCCATGTGCAGGAGGCACCTGGAGGATTGGCTGATGCATGTCACTCTCACCCTGAGGGTCAACACAGTAGTGTGTGTCAATAGATTGCCTGCTGCCACATGGCAGGTGGCAGGATACCATTGTACACACATCCCCTACACAATCCATCTCTCCTTGGACAATAGCTAGGTACACAACTATGACCACCTGCAGAGATGCACCCCTTTACTGACATATGACTGCAGACCATCTTTGTGCTGACACATGTACACCTACAACACAAATGGATAACATTATAGAGACTACTATCAACCAGTGTTACTAACAGCTATAATGCATCATTACTGGACAGCTACACTATCTGACATATATGCATTACACTTTACTCCTGAGAACATGTTACACTGCAGTACTTTGGTACACAGTCACCATGTGCATCAGAACCATATTAGCCTGTCCCTGCATCGATAGTATGGATGACAGGGATGTTGCACAGGTATCATCATATGCACAGGGTGTGTTGTTGGTTTGCCAGAGGCCAAGGTTGGGCCATACATTTGACACCATGTGTGTGGTTGAGGGGTGTAATCAGGTGATCTGGGCCTGGTGATGTGGTGTGTGTAGGTATGGGGTTGCCCCAGGTGTGTTCCTGTAGTGTGTGGCTATGCATGCACACAGTTCTGCCATGTGGCTGCCCTACACAAGTGTTTATGGACTGCTGCAGACCATACCTGGCAAGGTGTGCAGTTCACTGCCTCCAGCCACGTACACATGGACTGTGCCTGCCAGGGGTTCCATGGGCATGTCCAGGTACAGGCCTTGATGTGCTACTCTTCCCTGATGATGACAGATGTCCGCTGGAACCAGGTCCCTCCTGGGACTAGCCAGGACCATGTGCTCATGGCCTGTTGTGGTGTGGTGTGGACAGCTTACTCCCCCACAGTGCTGGGGCTGGTACTGCCACTACGGGAACCCCTTGGTGTCCTAGCATGTCCACATTGACTGCCAGCTGTTGCCATTGCTGGCCTACGTCCATGTGGCTGTCACTGCACTCCCACCACACGTTGAAGCACGGACAAACCATGGTCGATGAGGGCCATCATCTCACCAGACCATCTATCCATGAGCTCAGTATATGCACGGATGGCACCAGTCAGTTCATGGAAGTTGTTGCTTGCAGAAGTGAGAGCAGCTGTCTGCAGCCTCAGGCCCTGTCTGGTGTATCATTCCATACGTGCCTTCACCACCATGACACACTAAAACATGCGCCTGCTGGTACCAGTTGTGTCGCATCTTCCAGGGGCATATGAGCAATGGCCCTACCATGAGCACCCTGGGACATCTGCCTATGTGGTGCCCTGCAGGACATCCAGCTATGCCTGCTGCAACCAGACACAGTAGGCATGGTTACCACACTTTCCTGTGCACTGCCACCAAACCCCAGCTGTCCCTCCGCTATGGCCACTGGTGATGGGGTATGTATAGGCACTCAAACTGTGCGCGGGCTTGGGGTGGCTAAAAGGGGGATGTGAAATGATGGTGCTGTTTCGGCCACTGGCAACCACACCTGTGCCTCAACAGTACTATCATCATCTTCAGTGTCTGTATGGACACCAACATCAGATTGCATGCAAGAGGGACCCTGACCCACCTCGCCACCTGTGGTGGAAAACAATAAATGCACTTTAAGATCTGTACAGCATTGCATAACAGTACACACACACACACACACACACACACACACACACACACACACACACACACACACCACCTTAATACCTACCTGTCCGTGACTTTACAGTCCCATGTATATTCCCATGCATTTTCCATCCTGCATCACACTTGGTAACATACACTCATTGATACCACTCATTAATGTATCATTCCTCTAAATGCCTAGACAAGTGATCACAGCACAAGACCTGTTACTCCATTACCTCCCTGACTTGAGTGGAGTGGTTTTACATGGCCTCACTGCTGTCATTCAGTGTTCACCCTGTGTATGTCCAGACATCATGAGCATGGGCCCTATATGTGAGGGGTTACTATGTTCACTCCATAATATCACACACTGGAGTGTCATGTGTATGTATTGCTCAGTACATGCCAGATATGCTGCTCAATCAGCCTATCATGTGACAACTATAATATATGGATAAACTCCCTGGTGTTGCCTAGTAATTCCCCAATGCATCTGTAGTGCTGCATATGTGGATTGTCAGTCACCTTTCTGCTGAATGCAATATTAAGGGTATACCTGGGTCTACCTTCCCAATGCCTGTTCCATGCTACAGACCTTATTATACTATCAGCTGTCCTGTGATTACATATATGACAAGTATTCCTGGTGTGTCATGTGGCAGTCCATGTCCATGTACTGCATGATCCCTAAGGCAGGTACTGCTGTATGAACAACCCCACAATTACACATGTGCATACATGGACACCCACACAAACACAGACACATGCACACATGCATCCTACATGCATCAATCTCCCTCCACTTCACCAGAGTGACCCTACAGACAAGCTAACCACCCACCAGGATGCACACACACACACATACAGGTGAGGTTGCACAATGATAGTACACACATTCCTCCTATTACCCATATGTCAACATGCATAACATATGGTACACAACAGCATGCAGTGCAGCTACAGTCAATCCATGCTAGCAACAGTATACATGTGTGTGATGCATGTGCTGTTTTACTAGGTGATGCCCCTTCCCCTGGATACCACTGCACCCATGTACACAGTATTGCTGTGTATCTGTTCTGCACCCTGCCATGTACTGTGCATCACACCTCACAGGTGTGCAACCCATTGCTGAATGTGTAGTAGTGTGTCATTTATGTCACCTGTAATGCTCACAGCCCCTATGTTTTTCAGCAACACATACCTGGGATATGTGGACAGATGTCATTTGTGAATGCCTGATGCCTGATTTACAGCTCTCAACATCAGCTGACCATGTATGACCAATCCAATACTATTACACTGACAACCGTCAGAGCATACAGTGGCTATGGGGAGTGTACACACCCTTATTGTTATGATGCACCCTTCCTTGATCTGACATGGGACCACATCACCGCATATATTAACAGTACATGAGCCCAATATGTGACATATGTCCTGTACTTTCACATGCAGTGTCTACGGTATATGTTAGATGTGCTGATGCTGACCATGATGCATACACTCCGTGTGGGCACCCTTATCATGATGGTTTGTTGCACCTATTGTTATGTGTACTACAGCAGTCACTACTCCTGGCAGGGGTATACTAGCATGGGCCATCTGCATTTGCCAGTGTATGTTCAGTCTGCCCCACACATGTCCCCCTTATCTGCATGATTGCAAGGTCTACTTATGTGCACATCCCTTGGTGTTCACACAATGCTGTCACTATTGCTGTGGGGGTAGGGTTACGTCTGCCACAGTTCCTGAACCTGACTATGTGCAGATACAGCCATTCTTAGCATCCTTAGGATCCCTGCTGCAGTGCACTTGTGTGTCATGCTGACACCCCCCACCTTCAGCCTTTTTGCAGATGCTTGACAAGTAAGGCCTACACATGTGTGTCAGTTTGCACTGTCCCATACACTGAACACCACATATTACAGCCTAGTCCCAGCTGATAATGTGGATCACAGTAATACGTTATGCCATAGTGTAACTCTGCAACAGTTGCCATTGTCCTACAGGTATAGACACTGGTGTTGCACTGTATACGGGTGATGTTTTAAACATTTCCCTACTGTAGGCCATGTCTCCCACCATTATGTTACTCCCTGTGGACATATTACACAATGACAGGATGTTAGTTATCTTGCAGGTGTCTGACATACCCTTCCAATACCCATCATTGTCACCACTGTGATGCCGTGCATTTAATAGCAACAATACATGCACATGTACAGCATGCATTCTGGGTAGGTGTGTTAGATGTGCACATGGAATATACCATAGCCATTACATACTTGGTGCATTGCAAGCATCAACATAAACCATACTCACCAGCTACAGGCTGCTGCCTTGGTGTTATACCAGAGGAACCTACATAAGAGGGCAAGAGATGCAAAGTCAGTGGCTACACCTGTGCCATTGCTACAGGGTGGGTAGAGCATTACAATACATAAACAGTACATGTCCACAATAGTACCACATATGCACATCTGTGTATCACTACTTTGCAGCAACAAACTATATCTATGACATGTCAGATATGCATCATCTACCTGTACAGATGCAGATGTATACACAACAGTGGTCTACTGATGTGCCCAGTGGCCTTACCTGCACACTCCTCAGCTGGTGTGTGGGTAGCACCAACCTCCACAATGGTGTCCGGCAGTTGGCTATGCGGATGGGCAGGTTCCACGAAGCTGGCTAGAAGCTCCTCCACACATGTCGGGGGGATGGATGGCATGGCCCCCCTTTTGTGAGGTGCTCCCCCTGGACTGAAGCAGCACTCCGGGCCTTGCTAAGCAGGTCAGAACAATGATGATGGACCTGCTCATAACTGTGGTTGTGCAGTCCGACATCATTGACCCTGTGGACTAGGTCATTCCACAGGCGGTCTCTCCTGCTGCTCATGGGTGGCCCCGCCAAACAAGACAGGGTAGTGCTGGATTAGGTGGTTTAACACAATGTTGTTCTCAGCAGCTGAGTAATCCGGAAGCCTTCCATGTGACATCTTGCCTGAAAGACATAAAAATGGAAACAGGTGTGAGCAAGTCATGCAGCAAGGTTACCACAGTTCTTAATACACATCACTGTCACTCACCCCCACCATATCAGCGACAACAAACTGTACACACAACTCAATAGGTATGGCTACAGCTTACCTACGTGTGGGACAGATATTGTATTGTACCACACTTTGTGCAATGTGTTTGTAGCTTTGCTGCCTTTGTGGACACCATCATTGCTGGCCTGTTACAGACTATTCACCTGCATGCCATTGTCAGGGCCACTGTAGTTCCATATATGCCTGTGGTATGCTTGGTATGTGATCGCTGCTCATCTGACATTCTGTGTTATTGGGGATATCTATGCATGCTGTTGGACATGTTCCAAGATTGTGTAGACTATTACTACCCACATATGTTCTATAACAGTGACACAATAGCATGCTTATGTACTCTTGGCCAGCAGAACCACCTCTCCAAACTCATCTGCCCATGTTACTAGGCCACATCACATAAGGGACCCACCCTGGGGCCTCCTCATGTACTGGTCCAGCAATACCTTCAGGTGGAAACAACTCAGGGGATGTTGTCCCCACTCCTGGGTCACACACAGACATGATCTTGTCCCCTGAGGTCAGGTATAGGGTCTGTTCCCTAACACGCTCCACAAACACATGTGGGATGTGCTACATCACCTTGAGGCACCCAGTACACATTCACAGGGTCTACATGCTTCTTCTGCTCAGCCTCCAGGCCAGGCACCTTCGGGATGTGGACTGCTGTTGTGAGTAGCAGTGGGTGAGAGGCTTGTTCTCATTGTCCCAATATTGGAGCCCATGGGGCTTTCACATCACAGACCACGCACACCATCCAGGGTATTTCCCCACCACATGTGTCACATACCATCCCTGTAGGCTGTCCTCTATATCTAACAACCCTGACCACCTCCACTGCTATACCTGCCATACTTCCCCATATTCCCATTCCATACTTCACAGACAAGGGCAATGTGGTCCCAACAAGGGGTTCACATGTGACATACCCATCCATGTTGCACACACTGACAGCTGTAGATATCTGTGTGTATTGCTATGTGTGCTGTTCCCTCGCACATAGCATGCAGCAGTGTGGTGGAAATATGGGGAAGATGTATTTACATGCATATATGTTTGTGTGTGTGTTTGTATATATGTAGACATGTGCATATAGGTATATATCTATATATGTGTAGATATATATGATGTTGTATATATGTGTTTATATATATATATATATATATGTCTACACATGGGTATCTGTATATTTGTGGACATACATGTGTGTGTGTGTATATATATATATGTATATATATATATATATATATATATATATATATATATATATATATATATATATATATATATATATATATATATATATAGATATACATACATATATACATATGTGTGTGTGTGTGTGTGTGTACACACATGTATACCTATTTATGGGGTACATTCAGACATCAGGTCCACAATCTCACAACACCTTCCTGCACAGCTGCACTGTTCTGCTTTGCTACAACACAGACAGGTGCCACATATGGACACAGCCTGACATTAGGGGGGTATATGTAGGGCCTGATTGCAGGTAACTCTATTACACACCTATGGCATTCCAGCATGCTACAATACAGGTTAACCTGAGTATCCTGCAAGAGGTGGGCTGTGGAACCCACATGTCCATCATTATGGCATTACTTCCACCACCAGCTATTGGACACAGTACTATACATGCTTCCCATTACACAACACACTCTATGATGGCTTACATCTTATCAGTCAGTGCTGCTCTGTACAGTTGACGAGTATGGCCCACTACCCACAGGGACAGATTATATTGTCCTTAGCAGTTGTCCAGCTGAGCATCATTACAACAACAACACCTGATGGCACATATAAATCATTCCACATCATCTGTCCCATTATTATGGGCCAAGTACTACAGTCAATTACATGCAAATATACTTCACATACCTGTTATGGGAATGATGTCTCTTATGGATAGTTTGCTGGATGGATTTTTTTGTTGAGTTTGTTTTTGCCTTTCACTCACACTCTCTCTCTCTCTCTCTCTCTCTCTCTTGGTCTCTCTCCAGTAAACGGATTAAGCTGCTTTGAATAAATTGCAGCATGGATTTTGTTGGTGATACACATGATCAGGTGATGGCCTCTGCACCAGTCAGTGTCCTCTACTTGCTACCTGCATGCAGCATGCTGTGTAGTAATTCCAACTACCACTGTCATGGCAACCAACTACTATAAATCCCTAGATCATGTGGGCATGGTATCTTTACCTTTCCTGTATGGTGGACATCCTTCCTGTGTGTGGGCAGCAGTGTTACAGACAGCAGGTAGCAATACCTCTTACAACAGAACCTGCACACTCAGGCCAGCTACATATTTGTAGGAGGTTCCAGAATTACAGACAAAGTGTGTGTAGTGTTATTATGTGCATTGTATAGCACCAGTGTTACAGGGTTTGTGTGTACATACTAGTTTAACTTGGAATGCAGTCTGTCTGCATAGCTCTCAACTGTGGGCCTATCCACTTGATGACCAGAGGAGTGCCTATTATGTTTTGTCTGTCCACCACACAGGTCTTGTGTCAGATATATCACTGGCAGTGTGTGTGCTGAGTGCTATCAGTACATGGCTACATCCATGTCTGTTTCTAACTTCATATTCCTGACTAAGGGTATGTTGCAGACTATCCTTTAACACCAGTGATTTGCTCAGTGTATGACAGTATTTCACATATATGCCTGTGTTCCAGCCTCTGTCCTCCACCTACATACCAGGCTTTGTACATATGACATGCTGTCAGGGGTTGTTATGTAGTGGGCTGTGAGTATGTCATGCTGCCATTCCTTCCATCAGTCCACTGTTGTTGTGGCCCCCACACATATTATGAAGTTGGGTCCATATATGTGTGCCCTTATGCACTCCAGAGGCCAGTGGTATATGGCCCTGTATTATTCAGTCCATGGGGGGGATGCATCAGAACTAACCTAGGCTGTTACAACATGTGGGGATATCAGGGGTAAACTGCCTTAAGGTATCTGGATGGACAATACCATACAATTCACCTTAGGTAAATGCAGGCCTGCTGCTTCCTGCCATACAGACTGTTCTGTTTGTCAGTGTGATTGTGATGGTGTCAGTTATGCCTTGTTATGTAACAGATACATCCCATTGTGTCACCTGAGGTCTTTACCCCCTAGGGATTGTGTACAGAGTGTAGATAAATGCTGCTGGACTATACATCTGCATTACATACTGTTGATTGATTGTTATCCTGTGGCCCAGTCTGTCTTTACTATTGTACTACTTGAAAGCCTCGGCCTGGACAGCAACATATGTAAACCTTTCCTGACTACTGTATTAATATAACTGTTTCACAGTTGCATTACTCTATTTATATGTATGTCAGAGTCTAAACAGCTATTTGACATGGCATATACAACTGTAATAGTACACAAGTAAAGCTTTCCCATGTATGCAAACCTGTGTGTGGTGTTATATCCTTTGACCTCTATGTGGGTATATGCTACAGGCAACAATTGTCATTTGTATGGATGGCTCATACAGTGCCCAGTTGGTAAGGTGGTAACTGTAGGCACAGTGGCTGTTCCGTATTGTGTGCACCCTCTATATATGTATCTTCCTATACATATCTGTGTGTATGTATGTGTAGTTACATATATATATCTATAGGGTTCCTGTTTCGTGATCGAACTTCAACAAGTTCAAACCCTATATGGTCGAAACCATATAGTCAAACTTGCAGAAGTTCGAACACGGAAAAAAAAACATGCAACAGTAAACTAACTGTTGCAAGCAGGGGGGCAAGCACCCCTGTACCCCCCACACCCCTCGCTCTTTAAATATACTAACTCCAAGACAGCACTATAGTGCGGAAATGGAAAATTTCCCTTTGCTGCACTGTAGTATGATCTCAGAGTTGGTATATTTAAAGAGCGGAGGGGGTGGGGGTGTAGGGGCACTTGCCTCCCTGCTTGCAACAGTTAGTTTAATGTTGCATGTTTTTTTTTCGTGTTCGAAGTTTTGAAACTTCGAACAGACAAGTTTGATATTGTCGTGTTCGAAGTTTCAAAACTTTGATCACGTAATAGGAACCCATATCTATATATATGTGTATATATATATATATATATATATATATATATATATATATATATGCATATATGTCTGTGTATATGTATGTTAGGAATGTTGATTGCTTCCACAGTGTACACTCCCTATTGTAGCCAGACTGTACTGCATATGTTACTGATATCAGCCTGACATCATACAGGTGGGATGGAGTACTGTTAACATCTTGTGGCCATGTTGTGTCAGTTCCTGGTTATGGGATTTGCAACAGTTGGTATTGTATTGCAAGGCAGATATGTTTGGCTGTGGAGGGGAATATCTATACATACAAGAGGTATGTTGTTTGGGCCCCCTCACCCCCATTAACAGTGCATGTGGAAATATATATTTTTGTTATGTTCTCTTTTATCTATAGATATATGTCTGTATATACCTATATAGATTTATATTTATGCTTATATATATATATATATATATATATATATATATATATATATATATATATTGCTGTATATATAGACATATAAATGTAGACATATATAGCTATAGATGTATGCATATGTATGTATATATGTATATATTTCTGTATGTATATATCTATACATATATAGTTATATCTATTTAGATCTAAATATATACACACACGCACATACATCTACATGCTTAAATACATTTCCTGTACTGCTGAATGACTGGACTGGATATGTTTGTGAAAACATCAGGGTTGTGTATATCTGACATGGCTTAGTGGTAAATTGCTTTGGTTATGGTGTGCATGGTCCTGGGTTCGAGTCTTGTAAAGACTGTTCATTTTGTTGCTGGGCAGAACAAGGGCCATTGGATGCAGTGTGTTTAAGGCACTTTTAAGCAGTTGTAAGCGGGTTTGTGTGGGTTTGCGCAGAGGTAAGCACTGCTAACTTCTGTTTACAGTTTCTTATAATGATTTAGCTTCTCAATTGCTTAACCTGTGTAGGCATTGCTTACCCCTGTGCAAATAAGCTTAAACCCGCTTACTGCTGCTTAAAAGTGCTTACTTCTGCTTACCCTCATGCTAATTTCTTTAAAAGAAAAGAAAAAAGGATTGATAGGAAAGTGGTGGAAAAGGGGCACAAAGAGGGACAGACAGTAGGGAAAATAGCTAGGGGTGTGCAGGAGGGTGTAGGGAAGGTCCATAGCTGCTCATTTCTTCTACAACAACAGCTGTGCATATACATTGAATTTGGAGGTAGATTTAGACACTCAAACCCCTGAGAGAGGGGTGAGGACAACAATAATATGTTGTGATGCCAATTAGACCAGATTACACGTGTCCAGTGGACACTTGTGTGAAATGGACAGCTATGTATGGGGCAAGATTGTTTTTGGGAACAGATTGCCTCCTTTTTTTTCAGGTGAGGGTGGGATGTTGGAGAGGGATAGTAGGTATATTTGTGGAGGTAGGTTGGGTAGGTTAACAGACAAGATAAACAAGATGCATACAGGGGCAGTATATGACACATGTGGGGTGTAAAAACCTTGATGGGGAGGGGTGTTGGGAAGTCGGAAGCCCATGAGCCCCCTAGTGGAAACAGTGGGACTGAGGTCCCCACAAATGGGCAGTCATGACTGCAGCTTCACAGCCACAAAGGTGGTTGTGCTGGGGGCTGAGTCGGAGAGCCAGGCTGACCCTCTAGTTATGACATGCGGCCCTCGAACTGGCATAGCAGATCTCCAAACTGCTGATGGAACTCGCTACACACCATGACCTGGACCTTGCGACGGGTGATAGGTTCCTGTCTGTGCCTGCTCCTGGGGAGGGGGTGAGCCCCATCCACTGAGGTAGTTACACCTGAAGGTGGTGCAGGACCAACAGATGAGGAGGTCCCAGGTTGGGCCCCAGACATGCTGGTGCCCGGTACCATGGCCAGCTGAGGTGGGAGAGGTGGGTCCGCTGGGACCCGCATTCCCATATGTGCTATGGTGTTTATGGTTTATCAACATATGTGGGTTAGTAATAGTCAACACATTCCAGGATTAGATATAACAGCATGCATAGATATTCCCATTAACCCAGACACCAGATATAGAACAGTTGCATAACAAACAGAACACATGCATATATGGGACCACAGTGGTAATAACAACAGCATGCAGGTACATTGATGGCACCATGCCACCAATGTTGGAGTATTTCAACATAGCACATGCACTGAAACAGATTTAAATAATTTTCAAACAATAGGACATATGTCCCAACATTACAGTGAAGTCATCACGTACCAATTGAAGTGGGTATTTAGTGTATTTTTGGAGATATGGTGGTGGGGGGAGAAAGATGTTAATTAACAACTAGTATATATTCCTGTAGTTTGCATTACTTTCCTAGTCAGTGCTGTTTTCTGTACCTTACAAGTATTAGTACACTACCCTATAGCCTTAGTTTGGGCAGTGATACGGCTGTCGACAGATATATACATGAACTTTTACCTGCAGTATACACCTCTTACCTGGTATACCTGTGGAGGAATTGTTTGTTAACACTAACTTACTGTTTCTACACATACTCCCAGATTTCAGGTTGATGTTATGCACATACCTGTCCATCTCTTTTTGCACAAACTCTGGCCATGTCTTGACCACATGCAGGTGAACCGGAACATATGTAGACTTTTGCCCTCTTCAACCTATAGTGACTTACAACATTCTAATACAGGATTTCCTGGACAGTTATATTATGTAGCACAGTGTGGGTAACAGTGATCAGTGATACCGTATTATTCAGAGCAACTTCAACACTCACAATGCCATACAATACCAGAGTAAACAGTACCAGTACAGGGTATCGATCTTTTATTTCTAGGCACAGTGTTCATATCTGATGGACCTGTAGGAGCAATGTTTGTTAGTACTACCTGAATGTTGCCACACAAAGTACCAGATTTCACATTAGTATTATGCACTTACATCTCACTCTGTTACTGTACACACTCTGGTCACAGATTGACAACATGGAGGTGTAGATGGGACATATTTGGCCTAATACTCACATAAAATTATGGGGAGTTGCTGGTGTGACAGGTTTGTTTTTATAGATGTGTGACAATCAGTTGTATTTCCTGTCTGCTGCCTAAACATCTGGGATCATCCCACTGATTTCCCAGGAGGACAGGGTGACAGGCAGCAGATATGGGCCAATATACTGGACATTCTGGACATATCTGTACAGTTGTGGGGTATGATTCTGTATGCAGCCTACTTCCAATCCCAGGATTCAGACCATGGCTGTGTCTGCTAACACTAAAACACTGTCCATCACAGTTGTGTGTGCTAGATGGATATTGCTGTATATCTCCTATCTGATTTTTGTGTATAATTCTCCTGTGGTTTTACATTCTGACCTTGTATTACATCACTCTTATACAGGATTTCCTAGACAGTTATATTATGTACTAGAGTGTGGGTGACAGTGATGAGTAATACCTTATTATTCAGAGCAACTGCAACATTAACAATGCCATACAATACCAAAGTAAACAGTACCAGTACAGAGTATCACCCTTTTATTTCTGGGCACAGTGTTCATATCTGATGGACCTGTGGGAGCAATGTTTGTTAGCACTACCTGACTGTTGCCACACAAAGTATCAGTTTTACATTAGTATTATGCACTTATATCTCACTCTGTTACTGTACACACTCTGGTTACAGCTTGACAACATGGGGGTGTATATGGGACATACTTGGCTTATTACTCTCATAACAGTTTGGGGAGTTGCTAGAGTGACAGGTTTGTTCTTATAGATGGGTGACAATCAGTTGTATTTCTTGTTTGCAGCCTATATATCTGGGATCATCCCACTGATTTCCCAGGGGGGCACAGTGACAGGCAGCAGATATGGGCCAATTTACTGGACATTCTATACATATCTGTACAGTTGTGGGGTATGATTCTCTATGCAGACTACTACCACTCCCAGGATTTGAACCATGGCTGTGTGTGCTAAAAATAGAACAGAATATATGATACATAATAAGAAAGGTACTTATCCCTGTTACAATTGTGTATGTTGTGCTAGTATTATAACAATAACTGAATTTGTGCATCCACGTAATGGGAAGAAATTTGAATTATGTTGTACAGCTACTTGCAATGCAACTAACGTGGTCTATTTAGCATTGTGCCAACGATGTTCATGCTTTTATGTTGGTAAATCAACAAGAAGGCTAAGAGATAGGATTGTGGAGCACAAATCGGAAATAAGAAGGAAGGTAATTACTAACTCTCTAGCCCAACACATACAGGAGACAGATGAATCACACCGTTTTCTTTTTTTTGAGTAATAGATATTGTAAATTCTAGTATTAGACATGGAGATTTGATAAATAGACTGGATACCAGGGAATATGCATGGATTGTCCACTTGTATGCAGACATCCACCCTGGTATGAATAAACAGGTTACAATAAAACCCATTCTGAAAAGGAAGCAACAAGTTAAATAATTATGAATAACCTGTATATCTATTATATTTGTGTCGCCCCCCCCCTTTTTCTTACTTCAGCATTTATTTTTACTTCAGCAATTTCATGAATACGTGTGTGTTCTTGAGGTAATATTAAATTAATTGTGATTATACCATGTCTTTTAGTAATGAATTTTGAAATCTTGGTGTAAACATCATAAACAATTCTTTGCTCTATTTGTTTGTATTTGAGGTGATGTTATATAAATTGTAGTAACATTTTGATATAAATATGCTGAATTGTATGCATCTAATAAGTGCCTACAAATAGATGAATATGCACATTAGCATTTATTTAGTCTGGTAAGGTAGAAATGTGCTCATTTTAAATGAAATGCAATTATATTATATGTATATACCTAGCTTAATTTTGTTTCTTAGAACTAGCCAGTTTTCTGGTTTCAGCACTTATTCAGAACTCGTTGTAAGCACTAAATAAGTTGCAAATTACTACAGCACTCAACTTTCCACACTTGTTTAGAGAAAAACCATTTTTAGTACTTAATAAATAAGCACCTATCCAGGCATGTCTAAGGGTCAGCTCCTGGTGATTTCTGCTGTCTACCTGATGAATCTGGGCATCTTGGGGCAATGCGGCAATTGCCTCATGTACACAGACAACCCTCTCCTCCAACCACCCAACACTACAACTTGTGAGAGATGCACTTATATTGCCAAACTGGAAGCAAAGCTCTCTTTACCCAAGACTGGACTAGACAGTCAAGAGGAGAAGATAAACACTTGCACCACACCACACTCATCACATAGTCCTTCAAAACCTACACCACCAAAACACACACATAGAAACACAAAACACACACCTACATTCACGGAGGCTCTCAATAAAAACCTGCCCAAGCATCAGGGACCTCGAAAGCAGAAGCGCAAGCAAACTCCACCCCCCAACACAACCCAAATGACACATAGCCCACAAACTCAGTGTGCCACTCAACCACAGCCCATAAGGCATAACAACGTATCCAACACTCTAGTCATAGGTGACTCTATAGTCAGGCACACTGATGTTCCACTCACCAGGCTAAACAAGGAGAAAGTTACTGTCAGCTGCCTGTCAGGTGACAGGATCCGCCACATAATGCACGCACTCAGGTCATTCCACAACAAGTACAAATATGACAATGTCATTGTCCATGTTGGTGTGAATGACCTGAGACATACCTCCCTGGACTACATGAAGAGAGGCATGGAGGAGCTCTCTGATCTTGTAGCCCAGGTAGGTATGACCCTGGCCCTGAGTAGCTTCCTGCCATCAGCCAGAATGATGCCACAGTACAAGGACAAAATGATTGACTTCAACAATTGGCTAAGCTTCTGGTGTCATTCTAAGGGGATCCAGTATTTGTCTGCCTGGGCCGACATGATTGACAGACCATGAAGCTTTGCCAGAGATGGCTTGCACCTGTCGCTCTTGGGATTCCGGATACTGGCTAAGGCTCTTGCCACCCCTATAGTGCCTTTTTTAGGCAAGGTTCAAATGACAAATTCACCACTGTAACAGGTACAAGCAAGAACAATCTGAGCATCTCAGTGCTAGAAGTCTAAACCTCAAAATGCACTCACTCGAGGCACTTCTTAAAATGGAGAACACCGACATCTGTGCAGTGACAGAGACCTGGTTCAAAGCTCCAGAGAGCACCCCTGCATTACCAGGCTATAATTCATATCACATCTTTTGGCCACCTAACCCAGAATGAAGCACAAAAGGTGGAGGCGTGTCCATATTCATTAAGGATATCCACACCTCCAGGCTAAATGAACACCATAATGCATCTGAGATTATCCAATGCAACTAACTCTGGGCAAGACCACAATCCAAATTGTAGCTTGCTACAGACCCCCCACCATGCCCCAGGATTCCCACTCCTCATTTCTTGATACACTGGAAAGTATTAAGGTACAATCTAACACCCTAATAATGGCCGATTTCAGCTACCCCACCATTAACTGGGAAAACTACTCATGTACCAACTCTTTTGCTCAACGTTTTCTGGAATTCATAAATTCCAATGCCTTGTATCAACTTATTCACACCCCTACCAGAGGCAGTAATATCCTAGACCTGGTCATTACCAACATGGACAACTGGTGTTCCACACCAGAGGTCAATCCCTCATTGGTCAGATCCTACCACGAGCACTCTAGACATCCACATCCCGCACCCACCCCCAATTAGGGAAACCACCATAAAAAACTTCTCCAAAGCCAACTTCACACTTCTTAAGACAGAAGTGGCAAACTTCATGGCACCCATGCAGACGGACAATAGAGTTATGACTGCTGAATCCTACACAAATGCACTTTATAAGCACTTACACGAGTTCATGGATCATGCCTTCCCTAATAGAACCAAGATGCTATCCTCCAAAAAAAGGAAGCCGATCTGGTGGTCCTCTGCCATAAACAAACTCTACAACAGAAGAAAGAAACTGTTGCAAAAAAGAGTAAAGTCCCATGACTGGAGGAATGCCCTGGTCAACCTCAGTAAGAAGCTGAGATCCCTCATAAAATCCTCCAAAGCTAGTTACGAAAACAAAATTGCCACTGACTCTAAAGACAACCACAAAGCATTCTATAGCTATGTCAAGAATCTCAATGGCAACACTCACATCTGCTCCAGCACAATGGCACTAAATATACAGAACCAACTGATATTGCCAACATCCTGGCAGATAGGTTCTGTGTTAACTTTACCCCCCTCTCACCCCCTAGAGGGCCCATCTCTATACTGTTAGAATGCAAAGTTTCTGTAATCACGGCTGCACAGGTAAAAAACACACTCTCCAAAGCCAAGAACACAGCATCCATGGGACCTGACAAAATCCCAGGCTGAATTCTACATGAACTACAGAACAAACTTGCACCCTACCTAAGTACCATGTTCAGTCATAGCCTCACCTCAGGCTTTCTGCCCACTGAATGGCGCACTGCAATGGTTATCCCACTCCACAAAGGGGGAGCCACGACAGACCCCGGGAACTACCGCCCCATTAGCCTGACGAGCCTGGTCTGCAAGGCCATGGAATGTATCATCATGGAACTCATAAACAAAGACATTGGTAATCTCCAAACTCTGGACCCTACCCAGTTGGGATTTGTAAAAGGCAGATCATGTCTCCTAAACCTGATTTACTTCTTTGAAGCAGTCACTAAAGCCATAGATGAGGGTAAGGTGGTTCACACAGCTTATCTAGATCTCGCCAAGACTTTCAACACCATCCCCCACTCTGGAATTATAGATAAGGCTCTTATAAATAAATCCCTATGTCACAAGATGGGTTGCCAACTCGCTCATGTATATAACCCACACTGTGAAAGTAGCAGACTCCAAATCCGACTTCAGACCAGTGACAAGTGGAGTACCACAGGGTGCAGTCCTGGGTCCTCTCCTGTTTAGTATCTACTTCTCTGAAGTACAGGCTAACACAGAAGGTCTTTGGCTAATAAAGTTTGCAGATGACTGCAAACTAGGAGCCATAATCAAAACGATGTGGACATACTACAAAAGGGACTCACTGAGACAGATGCCTGGTGTCAATGCCATGGCCTGAAGCTCAATGCCAAAAAGTGTATTGTCATCCCCTTTGGTAAAAACTCTGTACCTATGAACTACCACATAGCTGGTAGTCTACTTAATGCCGAAAATGTGATAAGAGACCTTGGGACACAGGTGGACAGTAGTCTCTCCTTTGATAATCACATCACCACAGTGGTCAGGAAATCCTTCCACATGGCTCACCTCATCACAAAAGGTTTCTCATCCAGAAAAAAAGAGGTCATTGTTCCCCTCTACTCATCTCTCATTAGACCCATTATAGAGTACAACGCTCCTTTTGGTATGTACCTCATAAGACATCTACAACAACTGAAAAGGCCACAGAAATACCTCACAAAGAGGATTACTGGCCTCAAACAGATGCCCTATGCAGACCATCTCAAAAAACTCCAGCTTTACTCCATCACATATCGCCTACTCAGAGGCGATCTCTGCCTAACATACAAAACTATGTCAAACCCAGAGCTGTTGGACATGCTCCACTTAAAGAAATCTCAATCCCTCCAAGCTACACGCTCTAGGGACCTAAACCTTTTCACCACAATAAACAGAACATGCTGGAGGGATAGATTCCTGTCCCAGAGACTTTCCATACTCTGGAACAGACTGCCTATCTATGTCAAACAAAGCTCCTCATTAGCACTTCAAGAAAAATCTTGATGATTGGATGGGAGATAGGAAATTCACCCCGGGGATCACTTCTGCGGCTCTGCTCGACAGGGGCACAGGAAAATTATTTTCTTGAGTGGCAAAAGCCAGGGTACATTTTTGGCTAGGCTTATATAGGCCCTAGGGCCAATAGCCTAGTACCCTCCTATGAACCTATGAACCTATATAGTAGTAATTAACTTGAAAATATAAGGGAATGTAATATATTCCTTTAAGATTTCTGGTGAGATATCTCATTAATTGCTTTTTTAATTACTTGATTGTAGTTAGCTTGTGATAGGTAGGCTGTGTCATGTGTTTGTTGGATTTTAAGTATAAAGGATGTGATGTTCTGATACAGTTTTATTAACGCTGAAGGACTATTTGTCTGAAAGCTTTGTTTTATTAAAAAATATTCATACAATGCTGTGGAACTTGCTTTTTGTTTTTGTGCTAAAAATACAATGGTTCACGTCTCAGTTGTGTGTGCTATTTAGATTTTGTTGTCTGCCTTTTCACTGTTTTATGTCTGTGTCTCTCCCAGTTGTACTAGCTGACCTCTGGGGATTACACCAGTCATATACAGACATTCCTACACATTTTTAATTTATGTTACGCAGTGTGGGTAACAGTGCTTAATACTACTAAGTACTATTAAGTGATTGCAAATCTACATTACCATATGATACCAGAGTAAACACATGCAGTACAGCAGTTAGATCTTCATTGTCAGGCTATTATGCTTTTATATACAAACTATATGAGACTCTTCCTGCCATATTCTTTGGTGTATGCATTACTTGCCTTAAACAATACAGGTTTTATACAGGCGACTGACTTACTAATACAGTTCGATTTATTTCCTATGACAGTACATGCAAGAGTATTACTAACCTGCCTCGCATCACAACCTCTCCAAGCAACAGCCATGAGCCTCCTGGTTCACAGCCTGCTCACTTGCCACTGTGAAGGACATAATAGGAATATTTAACCATATCTATCCATAATATATATGACCTGGAAATTATTAAGCAGGTAGACTAGTGATACCTATACACTACTGAGACCTGCCCTGTCCTCCCAGCCTCTTGGATCCATTGATCCAAGAGATCCCCTTTCACTGCTTCAGGTTAGTATAGTGATGCCTGACCTGCTCACCAGTTCTGGGTATGCCAGTGGCATGGGTGAGGTCACGGGCGAGACGGTCCCAGGCTTCTGCTTTATATTGGGAACCCTGGTACTGGCCCTGCAGCAGTCTCTGCTCATGGTCTTTGACAAGGAGTCCTGCCATGACTCTGGACTCTTGGATGCCCAGTGCTGCGCCAGAAAGCACACTCCATCTCCCATTCCAGACATGGTGCCTGCAAGGGGAAGCTAAAACCAATTATGAGATGTATTCTCACCTGTTGGGTTTAAATAGAGCTGGTTTCCCACAGTTTGCCATGACTGGATGGTTTTGAAAAGGCTAAGCTATGGGCAAACCTACTTACCTAAGGTTGACATTGTTTAAAGGGGTATACCACTGGGAAAATTGAGTTAGCTGGCCTACACATTGCTTACACCTACTAAGCTAGCCTGTGCAATGCTTAGCATTGCTTAATATTTACTTTGCATTATATTTGCTTTTTGGCATTGATTTATTATTCGTTACATGTTTTATATATATATATATATATATATATATATATATATATATATATATATATATATATTAAAATAAAAAGAATAATGGCCGCTTAGAGAGCTCTCCCGTAATAGATAACAGTTAATAACAAAAGTTAAAGTAGGGAGAGTAGCAGATCAGTTTCTCAGCGATACACACTATCAAACCTTGGAAAAAAGGTGCCAACTGGAAGAATTCAAAAATTCCGGCAGTTTTTCACTTCACCGCAAAGCTGTTCAAACAAATTCTTCATTTAGTTAACCAGGGCTCGTGTGTAGCTCAATTATATATCCAAATAAAGCAACGATGTAACGGCAATAATGCAGTCCACAAATGCAATATATTAAAACCGTTATTTATTGGAACAAATAATCTGGCAAGCGCTTTCACCCATAGGCTTCATCAGGCCAATGGAACATAAATTTCTAATTGCTACCTTTATAGTTTTAGATCATAACGTCACTTCCTGGAAAACAATTAATAAAACATACATTTTTAAATTCTAGAATATAGGGTAAACACTTGGTATTATATCAAAATGCATAATAAATCATCATAAACAATTTATAACATAATTCACAAGCAAAAACATAACCCATACTATAACTATATAATTGAACAGTTTAAACAGTAAATGCACAAGTTGCATTTCTAAAGCGAGGGCTGCTGAAAGCAATAATACGTATTATAATTATGCAACTGTACAACTCTCAGGTTTTAAAATATGATCTAACAAAAGACTCTACTTAAGCAATTTATGGATTAATTTATATAATTTAAAAATTATTTATTTCTAACTATACTAAAAAACTCTACTAATATATTTCCTATTTAATTAGATATACTCTGTATTGTTTGAGTATATATTATTCCCATTCATAATGGAAATCAATACCATTATTTTAAAATATTGTGTGGTATATATATATATATATATATATATATATATATATATATATATATATATATATACTCTACATAAAAAACAAGGTATAAACTAATAACATACAATATAAAAATATATAAAAAATATATAAAAAATATATAAAAATAATATCGATAGCCAGTTATGAATTAAACATCAACTTATTTTTATCGTCTAAAGCCAGCTTGAATTATATATAAAAATATACAATATTAACGATATCTCACACTCATTTTATCCCAATAAGTAAACATTTCATATATTCATAATCTAAACGGAACCACATTTATGCTGCCATTTATATCTCAAATACAATTGCTGCTAAGAAATATATAAAATGTACAAAGCAATAACAGTACAAGAATATATTATGAACATAAAAACAATAAAGTATATTCGGACTGACCTAATATGAGGATCCAAAATTAATATAACTGCCATGTACGCCAACAAATATGCAGCTATAATTAGTATTAAATTGTGATAGTATTAAAGTGCTAAGTGCAGTTGGCTCTATCATAAGATACATAAAAAGCCTCTATATAAGAAGCAAAATTACTTAAAATGCAACATACCTTAAGTAATGCCATTGAATGTACAACTATAATTATGGAAACATTAATATTAAGTTTATAATTATGTTGAAATACTAAATGCAGTTTGCTCTGTCATATAATATGAGAGGCCTCTAAATGAAACAAAAAAACCTTAAGATGTATAAAGGGTAAAAGTAAAGAACATATAAAAATGTATATATACATAAATTTACATATATATATATATATATATATATATATATATATATATATATATATACATATATATATTAATCTAGATCTTGAGTCTTCTGTCTTTCAACATGGGTCGAATAGGTATCCTATCATTGAGGCCTGGATCTCGATCCGCCCTTAATCTTATAATCCATTTTGTTTCATTTTGTTCAGTCTGATTACGTACAGGGCCTCTTCTAATGGTAGGGCAATTTACATGCATCACCAAAAATCTAAAGGTATGTTCTATGGAGGTACTCATAACATGTTTAGACAATGCATTTTTGTCCGACTTAGTCCTAATACTATATAGATGTTCTCTAATTTTTTCTTTAAGTCGTCTGTCTGTCTTGCCCACATAAAATGCTGGGCAAGATTGGCAGGTAGCAAAGTATACAACATGTGAAGTATTACAATCTGCATTAGGATGAAACCTAAAGAGTTGTTGTGTAAGTGGATGTGCAAAACAAGCTGCTTGATCTATCATATGACAAAAATTACATTTTTTACAAGGTCGTGTTCCCCACATTTTGTACTTGTATTCAATTTAAAATCAACTCTATTAGAGTTACAAAGCATCTTATATAAATTAGATTTGTTCTTATAGATAAACTTAGGTGCTTTACCTACCACCTCTTGAATGGTAGGATCCACTTGTAGGATGTCCCAATATTTCATATATGCATCTCTAATACCTTTAACATCTTGGGTATAATAGATGGAAATGCTCGAACCTTGATTATTAAAATTATTAGTACTAGATGTTGTAGTATTATATTTGCTTTGATCAGCAAAGTAAGGAAAGGCTCTACCTTGCCTAATGGTAGTCATATCTATTAAACCATCATCAATTTCATTCACTTTTTAGCTTCTTTCTAAAAATTGTTGTTTTAGATTATTAATTTATTGCTTGTATCCCTCCTCAGTTGAATTTAACCTGGATATACGCATCACTTGACCTTTAACAACATTTTTAAAAATGAATCCAGGATGCATCCTGATCCTATGTAAAAAGGAATTTCTGTGACAAGATTTTCTATAAACTCCAGTATTAAGAAGACCATTTGGTAATCTCTCAATGTATACATCCAAATACGATACCATTTTTCATGATGCTGTCATGGTAAATTTTAGGTACCCAGTCATTAAATTTATATCTTTCAAAAATTGACTCAGTTGTTCTTGGTCGGAATTCCAAACCAAAAAAAGGTCATCCACAAAGCAGACATAAAAGCCAACATTCTCCCTAAATACATTCAATGTAAAAAGATGATTACTTTCCCAATCAGCCATAACTAGGTTGGCGTAGCTATTGGCACAAGAAGTGCCCATAGCTACGCCATCCCTTTGTTTATAGATCTGTTGGTTGAAAGTAAAAATATTATTATTCAAAACTATTCCCAGTAATCTACATATAATTTCTATTTGGGCCATAGTATACCTTTGTGTATGTATAAGGCATCTACGTGTGCAATCAATTCCTTCATTATTGGGAATGCTAGTGAAAAGGGACTGGACGTCCAACATAACGAGCCAGTTTTCAGTATCAGCTTGTTCAATTTTTGAATAATCATATAATTTCAATAGAAATTGTTTGGTATCTTTTAATATATGTGTGTGATCATCCACCACTGGTCTTAACTTAGATTCCAAATACAGTGAGATGGGCTCAGTTATCCAACCCCTACCAGCTACAATAGGTCTCATAGGAGGTGAGGTTGGATTTTTATGTACCTTTGGTGTTCCTTGGATACATGGTATTCTAGGACTCTCTACTTGACAAAACTGAAATAACTCTGGACTAATCTGTCCATGATAATATAAATACATAATTTGAGTTGTAACATTATTTATAATATCATTAACTTGATGATGTTTAATAGGTATGTAATATTGTTTATCATTTAACATGGTTAACATACTAGATATATATTTCTCCATATCCATTATCACAGTAGGACCACCTTTATCGGCAGGCCTAATCATAATACTAGTGTCATTTTTTAATACTTCTAGTGCCCTTATTGCCTTGTATGACAGATTCCTGTATGTTTTATTGTTTCTATTTTCAATACTATGATCAAATAACTCTTCTTCCACTAATTTGGAGTAAGCATCTAATAACGGATGCAAATTAGGAATAAATGTACTAGGTTTTTTATATATACCTCCACCAGTTCTGATATCTGAGGTACCAAAATCTATTTTCAACTGTATATTTCTTACAAACATTTTTAAATCTATAATTGTTTCTGTTATATCACTACTTGTGGTAGGTATAAAGGTAAGCCCTTTTTCTAAGACTCCTATTTCTTCCTTAGTAAGTATCCTACTAGAGATATTCCAAATCAGTGAAGTACATCCTGATTCCACATTTTCTTCAAAGTTGGACCTGTATGTTCCAAATCTGTAGTCCTCCTTTTCTGTCTCCCTCTGCTCATGGAACGGTCCCTCCCTCCTTTCCATTTCTCTACTATAGGGAAAGGGGCCATCTCAATGTGACCATCAGTTTTAGATGTATTTTGGGTCTTCCTCCTAACAATACCATCGCCCATAGGGCTTCGTAATTCTAAGTTTGTAGGTGATGCAGGTATACCTCCCTTACCATTATTATGACCAGATATTTCTGCATTGGTTATATTATCATCAACACTATTTTCTAACAAATGTACATTCACAGTATTATCATGGTGTACAATAGCAGTAGTAACAATTTGATACTTATTAATAGTCCCTGCTGGAGAGTCATTCAGATGGACTGGTTTTTCTGTTACAGCATCAGAGCTGGATGTATTCTGGTTCACAGTTATTTGTCTATTGTTCCTTAAAGCAGCACTGGCATTGTTTTTCTTGACATTTCTACTATCTATTTTATCTGTAGGCCAAGTAAAAACTTGGGCCTTGGAAAAATCCATTGTATCTCTGTATATCTTACTTTGTTTCTGCTCAAGCAATTTTTTCTCATAAAGGTATACACTATCCAACAATTTTTCAAGACCTCTGTCAACAGCTGACTTAGAAAAAGTCAAATTAATAGGTTTCTGTTGCTCTGTTATTTGTTCTCTCAACGCTATTTCTTCCGGTAAAAAATACTGGTTCAATAGAGTCATGTAACGTATACTTGTTTCTATATAAATTTTTTGCCATTGGTATAATAAGTCTGGATATTTCATACCTGTAGTTGGCATTTTAAGAATACGTAATCCTCTTGGTATAATATTGCGTTTGATGCATACCTCAAAATGCTGTCTTTGAAGTTGGAGTTGTTTCAACTTAATGAATTCCCCCTCCATCTGATTCAGTAAAACAGATAAGCCACTATTACTCGCTTCCACCACAGGACCATCTTCCGATGGATTACTGATGACATCATATGCTAATAATGGATTCTCGTTTCCCGCTACATATTAATGAAATCTGCTGATATTATCTCTGCAACTTTCAGGAACATATGGCAATTCAATTGGAATCTCATTTGTTTCTGCCATATTCACTAAGCAGCCAATTAGAAAGAGAATTAAAATAAAAAGAATAATGGCCGCTTAGAGAGCTCTCCTGTAATAGATAACAGTTAATAACAAAAGTTAAAGTAGGGAGAGTAGTAGATCAGTTTCTCAGCAATACACACTATCAAACCTTGGAAAAAAGGCGCCAACTGGAAGAATTCAAAAATTCCGGCAGTTTTTCACTTTACTGCAAAGCAGTTCAAACAAATTCTTCATTTAGTTAACCAGGGCTCGTGTGTAGCTCAATTATATATCCAAATAAAGCAACGATGTAACAGCAATAATGCAGTCCACAAATGCAATATATTAAAACCGTTATTTATTGGAACAAATAATCTGGCAAGCGCTTTCACCCGTAGGCTTCATCAAGCCAATGGAACAGAAATTTCTAATTACTACCTTTATAGTTTTAGATCATAGCGTCACTTCCTGGAATACAATTAATAAAACATACATTTTTAAATTCTAGAATATAGGTTAAACACTTGGTATTACATCAAAATGCATAATAAATCATCATAAACAATTTATAACATAATTCACAAGCAAAAACATAACCCATACTATAACTATATAATTGAACAGTTTAAACAGTAAATGCACAAGTTGCATTTCTAAAGCGAGGGCTGCTGAAAACAATAATACGTATTATAATTATGCAACTGTACAACTCTCGGGTTTTAAAATATGATCTAACAAAAGACTCTACTTAAGCAATTTATGGATTAATTTATATAATTTAAAATTATTTATTTCTAACTATACTAAAAAACTCTAATATATTTCATATTTAATTAGATATACTCTGTATTGTTTGAGTATATATTATTCCCATTCATAATGGAAATCAATACCATTATTTTAAAATATTGTGTGGTATATATATATAGATATATATATATATATATATATATATATATATATATATATATATATATATACTTTACATAAAAAACAAGGTATAAACTAATAACATATAATATAAAAATATATAAAAAAATATATAAAAATAATATCGATAGCCAGCTATGAATTAAACATCAACTTATTTTTATTGTCTAAAGCCAGCTTGAATTATATATAAAATATACAATATTAAAGATATCTCACACTCATTTTATCCCAATAAGTATACATTTCATATATTCTTAATCTAAACGGAACCACATTTATGCTGCCATTTATATCTCAAATACAATTGCTGCTAAGAAATATATAAAATGTACAAAGCAATAACAGTACAAGAATATATTATGAACATAAAAACAATAAAGTATATTTGGACTGACCTAATATGAGGACCCAAAATTAATATAACTGCCATGTACGCCAACAAATATGCAGCTATAATTAGTATTAAATTGTGATAGTATTAAAGTGCTAAGTGCAGTTGGCTCTATCATAAGATATATAAAAAGCCTCTATATAAGAAGCAAAATGACTTAAAATGCAATATACCTTAAGTAATGCCATCGAATGTACAACTATAATTATGGAAACATTAATATTAAGTTTATAATTATGTTGAAATACTAAATGCAGTTTGCTCTGTCATATAATATGAGAGGCCTCTATATGAAACAAAAAAACCTTAAAATTACTCCCTACAACAAACCCATTCCTCACTTCTCCAATGCAGAATTAGTAATAGCTCTATTTCAATTAAATAAACACAAACAAATTTGCATAGCCTCACTTTACACCCCCCATGGAGATAATACCTCTGTACTTGAGGATATCCTATCCTGGCTTTCTACCAATATCAGTAATGAAACTATTCTCATGGGAGACACAAATATCAATTGGTCTTCCATTAATTCTCCTACACACCCCCTAAACATCAACCTATATATGTACTCTCAGCTAATCAACCTCACTACCAGGCCCTCTAAAGACTTCTCCAGTGGCAGTACCCTAGACTGGATATTAGTCTCTCACCCCCACTACTACGCTGATAGTGGAACTCTTCCTGACTCCCTCAGTGACCACCTTCCCATTTTCACTAGACGACTTCCATCTCCATTACATGTAACTCATAATTACATCAGCACTTGGAACCTTAAAAACTTCAACCCAATAACCTTCTCAGACTCCCTAAAATCAATAAATTGGGACCCCCTAAAAACCCTACCCCTGGACAATGCTGTTGCACACTTCAATACAACTTTCCTTAAACTACTGGATAGTTTTGCCCCCATAAAACCAAAAGAATACGAAACAACACCGCCCCCTGGCTAACAAAAAACACATTAACTGCCATGCGACTTAGAGACAAAACCTGGGCACAGTACCAAAGAAGCAAAACTCCAACCACCCTTAATGAATTCAAAACACTCCGCAATACCGTAAAAAAACTTATCACAGCAGATCGACAGAATTACTTCTCCTTACTCCAAAACAACCACAAAACCAATCCTCAAAAATTCTGGAAAGGCATCACTACCCTCCTAAAACCTGGCTCAGCAAAAAACCCAAGCCCAGACCCAAATGCACTAGATATAGATCTGGCTACCCAATTCAACTCTTTTTTCATAGACTCTATTTCCAAACTAACCTCATCCTTCTCTAATAACACCTCATCCCCTACTTCTGCATCCCCCCCTCTTGTCATCCCCTTCATCTCCAATCTCTCAACTCCCACCATTCTCCCTAAAACCCATTCCTACTTCTACCATAAGAAAACTCCTGCAAAAGCTAAAACCATGCATCAATGCCCCCGATAACATTCCCTCATCCTTCCTCAGCATAGCTGCCGAAGCCATTGCCTTCCCCATCAGCATCCTAATCAATTGTTCTAGCCAAGAAGGGCTTGTACCCAAACTCTGGAAAAGGGCATTCATCATTCCCCTGCACAAAGGAGGCAATAATAACAATATTACTAACTTTCATCCCATTGCCATCCTCTCTCATACATCAAAACTTCTAGAGAAATGTATTCATCTCCAACTCCTTCCCTATCTCTTAGATAATAACTTACTAACTCCCACACAACAGTAATAACAATATTACTAACTTTCGTCCCATTTCCATCCTCTCTCCTACATCAAAACTTCTAGAGAAATGTATTCATCTCCAACTCCTTCCCTATCTCTTAGATAATAACTTACTAACTCCCACACAACACGGATTCAGACCCGGCCACAGCACCATGACTGCCCTTCTTTCCTTCCTAGAAACTGTAAATAAAGCCAGAGATTCTGGCTCTACTGTATCTACACTCTTTCTTGACCTCTCTAAAGCCTTTGATACTATCTCTCACAACCTTCTCCTAACTAAACTATCTAACCTAAACCTATCCCATTCCTCTCTCAATTGGTTCACTAGCTATCTCTCCAACAGGCAACAAGCTGTCAAATGGAAAAAAGCCATCTCCTCTTTCCTTAACACACCTACTGGTGTCCCCCAAGGTTCCATTTTGGGTCCTCTCCTTTTCAATATATTCATAAATGATTTCTTCCACTCAATTCCTCATGCTAAACCTATTCAATATGCAGATGATTCCACAATTAGCTGTTCAGCCACATCCATCCCTGCTCTCTTAAAACTGACTCAAGACGCCTTCTCTACCACAGAACAGTGGATGATGGGCAATCATCTAGCACTCAATGCATCAAAAACCAAACTTATGGTATTTGCCCCCTCAAAAACCAACACCATTGATAGAAAACTATTTTCCATCACTAGCCAGAATAACACACCTCTTGAACTAGTATCTGAAACTAAACTACTAGGAGTCCAGATTGACGACCAGCTTAAATTCAATAACCACCTACAACTAAACATAAAAAAAACCCCACCAAAAACTTGGCATGCTCTACCGACACAATCAATTCCTCACTACATCTACTAAGCTCACTCTTGCTACTACATTTCTCATCCCTTCCCTCCTTTATGGTGCCCCTCTGCTAACAAACCTACAATCCTCTCTCAAAACTAAACTGTCCTCTTGTTATAATAAAATTGCCAAATTTGCAACTAGCCACAAATCATCTACCCATCACTGTGTATCTCTCCACAAACTTAACTGGCTAGAGCTTCCCAACCATCTCTCCTATACTCAGCTTACTTTTGCTCATAAACTAATTTTTCATCCCTCCCTCTGTCCCTCTCTCAGCTCTACCTTTAAAATGCACCTGCCACAAAGACTCCTAAGATCTAATAACCAAAACCTAATAGAACTGTACAAACCCGTCACTCTCCAGGACAAAACCTCCTGTCCTTTGCCCTGGCACGCCTATGGAACTCCCTTCCTCCCTCCATCCGTATCACCACCAACCTCCCTGCTTTTAAAAAATCACTGCACTCACATCTAACATCCTCATGGGAATGTTCCTGCTCCCACCCCTCCTAGCCTATTCTTCACTTCCTATGGGCAGCTTTACCATATATTACCAGACACCAAATAATAAGCCAACTGTAATGACATCTTATAATTCTTTTATTCTACTATTTCACTCAAGAAACTATACATTTACTGCAGCAATGCTTTGTTTTTCTACAAAATGTAACCTTAACATGTTTATTATACCTGCTTAAATCTTAGTTTTTCTACTAAATGAAAAAAATATTCCTTTGCAAATGCTTAATCTTTGTTCTGTCTTGAACCCACAAATTACCACAATTGTAAACTGCTGTAATCTTTTTTGTTACCAATGTTTTAAAGCTTTGTCTTTAACCTACAAATGATTGAAATTGTAAACTGCTGTAATATTTTTGTAACCTTTGTTTTGGAGCTTTTCTCCCCAGGACTCCATTGAAAATGGGTTCTTATTGGCCCAATGGACTATCCTGGTAAACCAACTGCAAATAAATAAAATAAATAAATAAATGTATAAAGGGTAAAAGTAAAGAACATATAGAAATGTATATATACATAAATGTATATATATATATATATATATATATATATATATATATATATATATATATATATATATATATATATACACATATATATTAATCTAGATCTTGAGTCTTCAGTCTTTCAACATGGGTCGAATAGGTATCCTATCATTGAGGCCTGGATCTCGATCCGCCCTTAATCTTATAATCCATTTTGTTTCATTTTGTTCAGTCTGATTACGTACAGGGCCTCTTCTAATGGTAGGGCAATTTACATGCATCACCAAAAATCTAAAGGTATGTTCTATGGAGGTACTCATAACATGTTTAGACAATGCATTTTTGTCCGACTTAGTCCTAATACTATATAGATGTTCTCTAATTTTTTCTTTAAGTCATCTGTCTGTCTTGCCCACATAAAATGCTGGGCAAGATTGGCAGGTAGCAAAGTATACAACATGTGAAGTATTACAATCTGCATTAGGATGAAACCTAAAGAGTTGTTGTGTAAGTGGATGTGCAAAACAAGCTGTTTGATCTATCATATGACAAAAATTACATTTTTTACAAGGTCGTGTTGCCCCACATTTTGTACTTGTATTCAATTTAAAATCAACTCTATTAGAGTTACAAAGCATCCTATATAACTTAGATTTGTTCTTATAGATAAACGTAGGTGCTTTACCCACCACCTCTTGAATGGTAGGATCCACTTGTAGGATGCCCCAATATTTCATATATGCATCTCTAATACCTTTAACATCTTGGGTATAATAGATGGAAATGCTCGAACCTTGATTATTTAAATTATTAGTACTAGATGTTGTAGCATTAGATTTGCTTTGATCAGCAAAGTAAGGAAAGGCTCTACCTTGCCTAAGGGTAGTCATATCTATTAAACCATCATCAATTTCATTCAATTTATAGCTCCTTTCTAAAAATTGTTGTTTAGATTATTAATTTCTTGCTTGTATCCCTCCTCAGTTGAATTTAACCTGGATATATGCATCGCGTACACCTATGAGTGGTCTCGCTCTTTATTTTATGACTTGTCAACTGTTCTTCATTGCAGGGGCATGTATATTCTGAGAGCTCTGCTCTCTGAGAGCTCTGCTTTCAGGCATGGCCCCTGCACTCTTACATGTTCCGTGTAAGATTAGGAGCTCAGGCAGCATGCCTTCATTAATAATCATAGCTCGCTGCTGTCCTGCTCCTAAATGGCCGCTTCCATGCAGGACTAAGCTAGTCCTGCATGGAAGAATAGTGAATCCGGGGGTCAGTCTAGTTTTCAAACCTGGCATTAAACTGAAGCTTGTTAATTACATTACTTGAAAAATTAAAATGTATTTTTGGTATTACCACTTTGCACTTTTATTTGAGTCCTTTTTGCGGTACTGTTTACTCAGTTAGTGTAAAATTGAAAGCATGCCCTTCATGCTGTAGTATACATCATTTTATTGCAGTGTTGTTTATTTGCTTTATGCTGTGAGAATTGACTGTATGCTTGCCTTTTGGCTGTTACATAGACTGTGACACTTTGGTCTTACACATTTGCTTTTTGATTTGATCATTTTCAAAAACAGAAAACATTTTTATAAAGCTTTTGCTGTTGCCTATACTGTCAAAGTTGTAATAGGAATCACTTTTACCTATTTTGAAAAGATGTTTACTGTTACTAGTAGCTATTTGTACCCTCCCTTTTTGTAAAGGGACCTGCATAATTTAACTGCATACTATAGGCCATGTACTGACTGTACTCATAGTATTTACTTGCAAACAGATTATTAATGGCATTTATGCACAACTGGCATTATATTACAATTACTAAACAGGATTTTTGTAGACTTTTGTGCTTTTTGCTTAATGCTGTACATGAATACTTAACAATAATGTTGTAGAAAAACGTAAGCCATTTGGCCTTGTGATCAGTCTTGTTTCCTTGACCTTATAAATTTCAGTACCAGTAACATTTTATGTTATGCAACATTTGTTGTAACTACCCGTTCCAGCCTGGAAAGATTTGAGTTCACATACTTTTTTTTCTTTCTGCACATTCCAGACGCTTAACCTATAACTTGTTCAGCACTTACTCGTACCTTCAGTCATTCGTTAATAATAAACATTCGTAATTTGTCTAACTATGCATAATATAGCTTTTGAATACTGTTTTTTGCTGGAGTCTGTGCTATTTTTTATGCTATCATACAATTACAAAATATTGTAAGAAACAAAAGAGATATTGACTTAACTAACACATGCTTAAAACAGATATATCTACATGATTTACATTTGCTGCTGTGTGCCTTTTGCTGCACTTTAGGTGAAAATAAAATGCATGCAGTCAGTCTTGTGACATCATGTCTTCACTGAGTTTAACTACTCTCATTTGATTTCTATGCCCTAGAACTGTTTTGTTATTTGAAATGGTTTGAAAATCGCCATTTAAGTGTCTTGGTTTAACAGAATGAAAGTTTGTGTTGTGTACACTTAACCATTTTCTAAACATAGAATAGTATGTCATAAATTATTTTTTATCAACGTAGTTAACTGCTGTTGCTTTAACTCTTTACTAACCAGATTATATTTGTCAGTATTCTGTTTTGCTGACTTTAAAACTCTTATGCACTTCTGAAAAAGTGTTTGTATATGTTGTCTGAACTTTCTGAACTCACTCTGACTGTGTCTTAAAAGTTTATTAAATCTTTTTGTCAGTTCACCATGAACTTTGTCTCCATTCTTATCTGTTTTGTAATGTGCAGTGGTTTCATGCCACTTTTGTCTAACAAGATTTACAGAAGATTTTCTAAATAACTGACAACTGATATTGTAACTCTGAAATGAACATTTTACATGTGGTGACAGGACATTTATGACATTGAACACAGAAAGCAGTTTACACAATAAATGTTTACTGTCATACAAATGATGTAGCTGTTTAAGATACCAGTCAAACATTCATAAAGCATTAAATCCTGACCCTACATATGCTGGACTGTCATTACTGTCTTCCTGAAAGGTAGTTTTACATTTAATACTTTTCAGTCTAATGGCATCCATGCTGTAGAATGAGAAACAAAATGAGAATTACCAGTTTCTATGTGGAAGGTGATCAAGTCTTCCCTCGAGAAAGCATGGAAAGTCCCTCAGTGATTCTCTCAAAAGGTGGTCAAACACAGCTGGCAGATTCAGTTGTGTGAATGTGCAGGACCTGTGGAATCTGCAGAGATGCACTGTTCTGCTACTGGATACTATACAGAAGAAGGAGGCAAACGTTTGCACTGGAACTGAACATACTAACTGAATAAAATAAAAAAGAAGCTGTAGTTGTCACAATATGAAACCATTCGGTCCGTCAACTGCAGGTTGGTTATTTCCACTGGTTCAGTATATGTGGTACCATTCACTACCAGTTCAGCTCAAATCTGAGCTTTTCATTTAAGGTTTCGGATGTAGCTCATGAATGCCTTAATGTTATCCTTTGCTAGGGATGCTAATCTAGATTAATAGTTAGCATTAGCGGACCTTAGAAGATGTCTTATTTGAGTATTCAAGCTGAGGTGGGTGTGCTTCCAATTCTGAGATTGTTCCTTCTTGCTGTTAGACTGCAATTTCTTCCTCTTATTATATAACCTGTTTACTGAGGATGTCCACTAGACAGGCTTGTTTTTTCTTGAGGATCTTGTTTTGGTCCTATCAGGAATGGCTGAGTGAATACAATTGTATAGATGTTTATATGATGCCTAAGTGTTTAACCCAGTATAGGTGTCCTTGCCATCAGTGGGTGGGTGGCCTGATACTATAGTTACTTCAAAAGAGATTGATTTATGATCAGACTTAACCAGGGAGAGCCGCATACTTGTGGTCTTGCACCATTCTACCATGTTGGTGAGTACCAAGTCTAGATGGTTTGGGCTCCTTGTGGGAGTGCCAACTATCTGCTCCAAGGCATTTGAGTTCCAAGAACCTTTAGGCGAGTGTGTTTCTACACGTATCATTTACCCACTCTATGTATGGATAGTTAAAGTCACCTATAACCAGGGTATTTGGTTGTATTTTGAGTGACTCCAACAGATCCAAGTAGGCAGTGTGGATATCATGGCTCATGGAGGGGTATCTATAGCTGACAATAACTTGGAGAGTCTTTCCTATAGTTATTTGCACATAGAGTAACTCTAGGAGACTATTCCTTTTAACCACTATTTATCTTTAATGAATATTAATACTCCTCCTCCTTTAGTTTTAATGTGTTCATTTTGTTGTCTGAACATGTAGAAGGCATTATATCCCAGTATGGCCAGAGTGGTCTCTGCAGCCTTGAGCCAGGTCTCTGTGACTGCACAGATGTCCGCATCTTCCAAGGTGAGCAGTGCTTCCAGTGACTGCAGTTTCAGATTTAGACTCTTAGTATTTAGCAACATAACCTTAAAGTTGTTTTTGAGGATATGTTTATGTTGGGAGTTTTGTTTTTGTGACATTGTCGAAAAAAGGCACTATGGGGAGGCAAGAGCCTTAGCCAGTAGCCAAAAGCCCAGAGGCAACAGGCGGAGACCATCTCTGGCAAAACATCGTGGTCTATTAATCATATCACTACAAGCTGACAGGTACTAGATCTCCTTAGAATGACACCTGATACGAAGCCAATTGTTGAAGCCAATCATTTTTTGTCTGCACTGATGCATCATTCTAGGTGAAGGAAGAATGCTGCTTAAGGCTAGGGACATACCCTCCTGAGACACATAATCAGAGAGCTCAGTCATGTCTCTCTTCATACAGCCCACTGAGGTACATCTCAAGTCATTCACACCGACATGGACTATGACAGAGTCATAAATGTGCCTGTTGTTTAGAGACTTGACTGCATGTGTGATGTGGCGGATCCTGGCACCTGAGAGACAGCTGACTGCGACCTTTTAATTATCTAGCCTGGTGAGTGGGATGTTTGTGTGTTTCACCATGGAGTCACCTATGACTTAAACATTTGATTTTGTGTTTTGCCTTAGGGGTATGTTTGGTCAGATACTGATGCGTGGATTTGTATGTGCTCTGTGATTTGGGAGGACACTGATTTTTAGGTAGGCTTCTAGTGAGAACCTCTGCATATGTAGGTTTAGGTGTTGTACACATGGATGGTACAGGAGGTGAAGTGTGCGAGCTGACAACCTGCCTAGTATCTAATATACTGATTTGTGAGCGAGAGAACCTGTATTCTGGATTCTTAATATAGATGCATCTCTCACATAGTGAGTTAGGAAATGTGGGTTGTCAGTCTACATGAGGCAATTGCTACATTGCCTCAGGATGCCCATGTCAATTGGGTTGACTAGAGAAATGGTGGGAAATTGTCCATTCATGATGATAGGTGAAGTACTGCGGTCAGTAACAGGGAGGGGACTAGAAGGACCAGTTATGGCTAAGGGACAAGAAAAAGTTCTAAACATTTATGTTTATGAAATGTCTGTTATACTGTCTTTGTATGTGGAGCTTTTCTCCCCGGGCCTCTACTGATAATGCATACCTGCCCAGTCAGACTTTCCCGGTAAACAAATGTAAAATAAATAAAGAAAGAAAGAAATCAATAAGTATGCATTTTTGAAAAAAAAAACATGAACAAAGAGAGACAGTACTATGTAATATCAACTACTCCTTCTACTTTGTGCATGGATGAGCTCTAAAAGGCTGTCCAACTGGCTAGCTACAATACACAAATGTAGTCATTTGGTGGCTCCTCCTATGAGTGGGATGAGGCAGTGATGATTCACTGACTGGTCTCATGATGGTGTGCTCTATTACTGAAATATTAGCAATAAAGTTTCTTGAAGGCAAGCAGGTTGATAGCTTGAAAATCAACTATATGAACTGAAAAAGAAAGGTGAAAGAAAATAAAATGGAAAGGCGGGTGGTAAGCAGTCAAATGAAGAAATTCAGAAAAAACAAGCATGTTTAGAGGCCTTCACAGATATTGCAGGCATAACCACAGATGTGGTATTTACAGAGAAAACTTGATAAAGTGACACCCATATGAATACATTTAAGATATTAGGCCACCCAGAAGAGGCTAACTTTGAGGCTATGATATTTTGAAATAACTATTTAGAAATGTTTACTACACTTAATGATATTACAGATTAAGAGATCCCACCTGTCACCTTTAGGCTTTTGAATACTGGCCAGGGCTCTTGCCACCCCCATAGTGCCTTTTTTAGGCAAGGCTCAAAAGACAAACCCACCGCCGTAAATAGCACTAGTAACAAAAATCTGAGGGTAATGTTACTCAATGCCAGAAGTCTAAACCTCAAAATGAATGCACTTGAGGCACTCCTCAGTATGGAGAAAATCTATATATGTGCAGTAACAGAAACCTGGTTTAAGGCTCCAGAGAGCACCCCAGCACGACCAGGCTACAACTCATACCATACATTTCGGCCACAGAACCCGGACCGAAATAAAAAAGGCAGGGGAGTATCTATATTCATTAAGGATACCCACACCTCCAGGTTAGTGGCCCAGCATGATGCTTCAGAGATCATCCACATGCAGCTAAAAACAACTGGAAAAACTGCAATTCAAACTGTAGCTTGCTACAGATCACCCGCCATGTCCCAGGACCCCCATTCCGCATTTCTGGAAACACTGGGAAACATATATGTCCTATAAAAACACCGTAATATTGGGTGATTTCAACAACCCAAACATTAACCGGGAGAACTACTCAAGTACTAACTTCCTTGCCCAACATTTCCTAGAATTTATAAACTCAAATGCCCTGGATCAACTGGTCAATACTCCCACCAGAGGTGACAACATATTGGACCTGGTCATCATCAACATGGGCGACTGCTGTTCCACACTGGAGGTCAACACCTCGCTGGTTAGATCTGACCATAAACAAATCACTTTGGATATCCATATTCCGTCCCCACCCCCGGACAAGGAAATCACTGTGAAAAACTTTTCAAAAGCAAACTTCACGTTACTTAAGACTGAGGTGGAAAGTTTCAAAGCCCACATGCTAAAGGATAATGCTGTCCAAGCTGCAAAATCATTTACTAATACATTCTATGGGCACCTACAAGAATGCATGATCGTGCTATCCCAAGCAAAACCAAGACTCACTCCTCCAAGAAAAGGAAACCAGTCTGGTGGGCCCCTGCCATAAACAAGCTATACAATAGAAGGAGGAAACTAGTACAGAAAAGAGTAAAATCCCAAGAAGGAAAGACATCCCTGATCAGTATCAGCAAGAAACTACGATCCCTCATAAAATTTTCCAAGGTGAGCTTCGAAAGAAAAATTGCCAAGGGCTCCAAAGATAACAACAAGGCATTCTTTAGCTATATCAAGAATCTAAGTGGCAATGCTCAGATCTGCTCAGAGTTAATGCAGAATGTCACAAAATACACTGAACCAACCGATATTGCCAACATCCTGGCAGACAGGTTCATTGCAAACTTCACCCTGAAAAGGGCCCATAACCATACCAGAAGAATGTAGAGCCCCTGAAATCACTGACACTCAGGTTAAAACAGCCCTCTCCAAAGCCAAAAACACAGCATTAATGGGACTGGATGGTGTCCCAGGCTGCGTCTTACATGAGCTCAAAGATGAACTAACCCCTCACCTAAACACATTGTTCAAACTCAGCCTCTCCACAGGTTATGTACCCATAGAGTGGTGCACAGCAACGGTTATTCCGCTCCACAAAGGTGGAGCCACAACAGTCCCCGGGAACTATTGCCCAATAAGCCTGACTAGCTTGGTATGCAAGGCTATGGAGCACATCATCATGGAACTCGTTAACAGAGACATTAGAAACCTCCAAACACTGGACCCTACCTAGTTCGGCTTTGTTAAGGGCAGATCATGCCTCCTAATCCTGGTCGACTTCTTTGAGACAGTTACCAAGGCTATAGATGAAGGAAAGGTGGTACACACAGCATACCTAGACCTCGCAAAGGCCTTCAACACCATTACCAATTCTGGTATTATAGACAAGCTCACAAGCCTGAACATAAACCCCTATGTCACAAGATGAGTTGACAATTGGCTCACAGACAGAACCCACATAGTGAGAGTTGCGGGAGCTAGGTCTGACTCTAAACCGGTTACAAGTGGCATTCCCCAGGGCTCAGTCCTAGGACCCCTTCTGTTCAGCATATACTTCTCAGAGGAACATGCAAGCACAGAAGAACTATTGCTGACCAGGTTCACAGACAATTTCAAACTAGCGGCTATAATTGACTCTCTGGCTGACACAGACATCCTCCAAAAGGGTCTCACTGAGATGGATACCTGGTGTCAAAATCATGGCCTCAAGCTAAATGCCAAAAAGTGCATAGTCGTCCCCTTTGGAAAAAACAAAGTACACACAAACTACCACATAGGTGGTAGCCCCTTAAATACAGAAAATGTAATAAGGGATCTGGGGACCCAAGTAGATAGTAATCTCTCCTTTGATAATCACATTGCCAAAGTGGTTAGAAATTTCTTCTATGTGGCCCACCTAATTACAAAAGGGTCTGCATCCAGATCAAAAGAGGTCATTGTGCCCCTCTACTCATTACTCATCAGACCCATCATAGAGTACAATGCCCCATTTTGGATGTACCTTACAAGACACCTGCAATAGCTGGAAAGACCACAGAAGTACCTCACCAAGAGGATCACTGGCCTCAAACAGATGCCCTATGCAGCTCGACTGAAGAAACTCCAGCTGTACTCAGTTGCATACCGCATACTCAGAGGTGATCTCTGCCTGACATACAAGGCCATGTCCCACCCAGAATTGATGGACATGCTCCACCTAAAGAAAACCTTACCCCCCTTGAGCCACACGCTCTAGGGATCTAAACCTCACCACAACAATAAATAGGACGTGCTGGAGAGATAGATTCCTGTCCCAGAGACTTCCCATGCTTTGGAACAAGATTCCAATCTACATTAGGCAGAGCTCCTCACTAATATTCTTCAAGAGAAACCTTGACGAGTGGATGGGAAACAGAAAGCTTACCCCGGGGATCACTTCAGTGGCTCTGCTGGAAAGAGGCACAGGGAACTAATCTAACCCATTCTGGCTAGGCTTATAAATGCCTTCGGGCAGATAGCCAAATACCTACCAATGAACCTATGAACCAAAGTATAGAAAACTAAATCAAAGGTCAGCAGCAAACAGAGGGATGGAGGACTACCATGTTTCACACCTTAAACTGCCACTGGAAGCATACTAATACAGTGCTTATATTTTATTATTTAGCTATCCATCACATAAATGAGTTGGCCATCAGTGCCAGTCAGTTATGGCTGGAGAAGCTGAGGGCAATGCTCCTTCTATAGCTCAGAGGTGGTGTGAGGAGAAGTCCAAGATTTTTCTGGACATTTTTCATAAGTATTGTAGCAGGAGGCTCCCAGAAGAGGGCCATACTGTGTCGCAGTATAAGGCTGATGCCTGGAATTGTTTTGGTTAAGGCCATTCACCTATGCTACTGGCATACCATGCACAGGGGAACAGTGCAATCAACTCTGCAGTGACTTGAGTTAATGCAAGCCTGACCTCCTTGACTAATGGGAGGCTAAAGATATGATATAGTCAACATCTCAGTACTGTAGGTATACCACCTTTTAGCATAGCAAATAACCTGCCAAAGTATGCCACCATCTAAATTCTCATTATGCCCTCTGCATATTTATAGTCCCTGAACAGATTGAAAGGAACAGAGAGATGCAAAAGAGTAGACTAGAGTATCTAAGAGAGACACAGGGTAAGTATACATGCTGTTGACAAAAATGTCTTTGTTTGTATAGTAACAGTTGTAAGCCTTTCAAGTCTGTATGACTTTTGTATAATAGTACCCTATCTGTCAGTAATGGCATAGCTTAAAGTCAATAGTATTAAAATGCAATGTTAGAAGTGCACTTCTGCATGCCTCTTCCTCTGTATGTGCGCAAGTGGGTCATCCTATTATGTCTATGTGCACTCAGGTTGTTAGGATGGTTGTTGACTTTCCCGGTAAACAAATGTAAAATAAAATAAATAAATAAATAATGTGTGCTCTTCTGTTTATGCTATGTATATGAGCCTTCACTGTGTATCTCTAAAGTATTCATCTCAATCTGGTAATCCTAAACCACCTAGCTTTGTGGGAAGAAACAACATATTCCACTTAAATATTTCCCTCTTTCCCTCCAAAATAAATCCTTTAATTATTTATTAATTATGGTCCACAGCTTCTCCTCTGGTTGATAAAAATATGCCTGACCTGTTTATACTATTAAGAAGCTAGAAACAGTTTCACTGCTTATTCCTTACTGTCCGTATCCATAGTCCAGAGCTTACAACCTCTTATTTCTAACTGCCATAAAATAATCTTTTTAATCCAAACAACTAAATATTACTTCTTATCATGTCCCCATAAATATGGGCATTGCCGAATACATTTATGTGAGGGATCATAGTTTACTGCTTCAGCTTTTGTTTTACTTTCATTTATTATATATCTCAAAAAAATTAAACTGTCTCAAAATGTTTCACAATAGCCACAACACTGAAATATCATTTGGGGATTTATAAATAAATGAAATAATATCATCTATAAATAAAGCTATTTTTTCTTGAGTATCATACCGGTTATACCCCTAAATTTGTGAGTCATTTAATTTCTTTGCCAATGGCTAATTATAAAGCAAACCTATTTCTTCTATTCAAAATAGCTTGTCAGAGAGTAGCCCTCCCACCTTGATTCTTGCTTCTGTCTCTGTATATCTTCCTGACTAACCCCAGTATCATATCAGGAAATAAGATGCTGTCATTGTCATATTCATAAATTTCCAGCTAACTCTATCAAATATCATTTCTGCATCAAGATCCACCAATAATAGTGGGGTCTTCTTGCATTCTGCTTCCTTCTGGATCATCATTCTTCTGTTATTGTTGTCAAATGTTTGCTACCCCTCCACAAAAATACACTGATCCATATAGGTTCATAGGTTCATAGGTAGGTACTAGGCTATTAGCCCTAGGGCCTATACAAGCCTAGCCAAAAAGGTACCCTGGCTTTTGCCACCCAAGAAAATTATTTTCCTGTCCCCCTGTCAAGCAGAACCACAGAAGTGATCCCCGGGGTGAATTTCCTAGTACCCATCCAATCATCAAGATTTTTCTTGAAGAGTGCTAATGAGGAGCTCTGTTTGACATAGATAGGGAGTCTGTTCCAGAGTATGTGAAGTCTCCAGGACAGGAATCTATCCCTCCAGCATGTTCTGTTTATTGTGGTGACAAGGTTTAGGTCCCTAGAGCATGTAGCTCGCAGGGATTGGGATTTCTTTAAGTGGAGCATGTCCAACAGCTCTGGGTTTGACATAGCTTTGTATGTTAGGCAGAGATTGCCTCTGAGTAGGCGATATGCGATGGAGTAAAGCTGGAGTTTTTTGAGACGGTCTGCATAAGGCATCTGTTTGAGGCCAGTAATCCTCTTTGTGAGGTATTTTTGCGGCCTTTCTAATTGTTGTAGATGTCTTGTGAGGTACATACCAAAAGGGGCATTGTACTCTATAATGGGCCTAATGAGTGATGAGTAGAGGGGAACAATGACCTCTTTTTTTCTGGATGAGAAACCTTTTGTGATGAGGTGCGCCACGTAGAAGGATTTCCTGACCATTGTGGCGATGTGATTATCAAAGGAGATACTACTGTCCACCTCTGTCCCAAGGTCTCTTATCATACTTTTGGTGTTAAGTAGGCTACCACCTATGTGGTAGTCCATGGATACAGAGTTTTTACCAAAGGGGATGACAATGCACTTTTTGGCATTGAGCTTGAGACCATGGCTTTGACACCAGGCATCTGTCTCAGTGAGGCCCTTTTGTAGGATGTCCACATCGTTAGGAGTTTCAATTATGGCTCCTAGTTTGCAGTCATCTGCAAATTTAGTTAGCCAAAGACCCTCTGTGTTAGCCTGTACTTCAGAGAAGTAGATACCAAACAGGAGAGGACCCAGGACTAAACCCTGTGGTACTCCACTTGCCACTGGTCTGAAGTCTGATTTGGAGTCTGCTACTTTCACATTGTGGGTTCTGTCAGTAAGCCAGTTGGCAACCCATCTTGTGACATAGGGATTTATACCTAGTTTAGTGAGTTTATTTATAATTCCAGAGTGGGGGATGGTGTTGAATGCCTTGGCGAGATCTAGATAGGCTGTGTGAACTACCTTACCCTCATCTATGGCTTTGGTGACTACTTCAAAGAAGTCTATCAGGTTTAGGAGACATGATCTGCCTTTTACAAACCCGAACTGCGTGAGGTCCAGAGTTTGGAGATCTCCAATGTCTTTGTTTATGAGTTCCATGATGATACGTTCCATGGTCTTGCAGACCAGGCTCGTTAGGCTAATGGGGCGGAATTTCCCGGGGTCTGTTGTGGCCCACCCTTTGTGGAGAGGGATAACCATCGCAGTGCGCTATTCAATAGGCACAAAGCCTGAGGTGAGGCTATGACTGAACATGGTTCTTAGGTGGGGAGCCGTTTCATTCTGTAGTTCATGTAGAAGGCAGCCTGGGATGTTGTCAGGTCCCATGGATGCTGTGTTCTTGTCTTTGGCGAGTGAGGTTTTTATCTGTGCAGCAGTGATTACAGGAACTTTGTATTCTTCCTGTATAAAGATGGGCCCTTTAGGGGTTGAGTGGGGGGTAAACTTAGCACTGAACCTATCTGTCAGGATGTTGGCAATATCAGTTGGTTCTGTATATTTAGTGTCATTGTGCTGTAACTCAGAGCAGATCTGAGTGGTGCCATTGAGATTCTTGACATAGCTATAGAATGCTTTGTGATTGTCTTTAGAATTAGTGGCAATTTTGTTTTCATAACTAGCTTTGGAGGATTTTATGAGGGATCTCAGCTTCTTAGTGAGGCTGACCAGGGAGTTCCTCCAATCGTGGGACTTTACTCTTTTTGGCAACAGTTTCTTTCTTCTATTGTAGAGTTTGTTTATGGCAGAAGACCACTAGATTGGCTTCCTTTTTTTGGAGGATAGCATCTAGGTCCTTTTAGGGATAGCATGATCCATGCACTCGTGTAAGTGCTTATGAAGTGCATTTGTGTAGGATTCAGCAGTCGTATCTCTATTGTCCATCTGCATGGGTGTTGTGAAGTTTGCCACTTCTGTCTTAAGAAGCATGAAGTTGGCTTTGGAGAATTTTTTTACGGTTGTTTTCCTAATGGGGGGCGGGAGCGGGATGTGGATGTCTAGGGTGATCAGCTTGTGGTCAGCTCTGACCAATGAGGAGCTGACATTTGGTGTGGAACACCGGTCACCCATGTTGGTGATGACCAGGTCTAGGATATTGCTGTCCCTGGTGGGGGTGTGGATAAGTTGATCCAAGGCGTTGGAATTGATGATTTCCAGAAAACGCTGAGCAAAAGAGTTGGTACATGAGTAGTTTTCCCAGTTAATGGTAGGGTAGTTGAAATCACCTATTATTATAGTGTTGTGTTGTACCTTAATATTTTCCAGTGTATCAAGAAAAGAGGAGTGGGAATCCTGGGGCATGGTGGGGGGTCTGTAGCAAGCTACAATCTGGATTGCGGTCTTGCCCAGAAACTGTCATTTTTTGCTACACCTTAGCCATTCTCTTAGCTAGTATAGAAATAAACATTTTATGTTCATTGTTCAAAGTTTAAATTTGCCTATATGAAGATAGGTTTAAAGGTTCTTTGCCCTCTTTGGTAGTCTCCCTGCTTTTGGCTTGCAAGATTCATACCATCTCAATTCCTCTCTAGGGATTTTGTCATAGTATGTGTCTGTTAACTGCTTAATCTTGGTTAAAATAATACATACAGCCAGTGCTGGAATAAGAGTACCTTGAACATGGGATGTTTTCATATTATAGGTCCCTTCAGAACTTTTTTAGGACCATGCATAAATACATGCACTCTTTGTGATTCATCTTCCCAATTGTTTTAAAATGTAGACTATTGCTTAATAAAGCAAACACTGTGTGAGTGTTGAACATTTTTTCAACAAAGAAATGAAACAAAAGTTGCTAACAAATAACAAAATTATCCATTTCAGAACATTTTATTGCTAAAGGACAACTTGAACTGCTGTCATTATAATCCACAATACCTGTATTTTTCATTTACAGCTACTTTATTGACTGTGTATACCACACATATGCTTATGATAAAAATGGACACAATAAAGTATTGCTATTTACTGTACACAAATGCACACTACTCTAAGTTTAATTTCTTTTGGGTGTCTAATACCATGAATGGAATGGACCCCATTCCTAAGTCAAAGTGTGATTAAAGTTCACAAAATTAACATTGTTTCAGTCTTTGATGTTAGCCAAAAGTGCTCTTCACAGCACCTGCAATGTGCCCAGAATCGACTCCTTCCACAATTCATATGGAGTTGCATGTGTCACTAGCATATCTAAATGCAACTGCATATTATGTTTTATGAGACCCATTGCTTTTACTAGTATTGGAAGTGTCTGAGTATCCTTCTTCCACACTGCTCTCATGTCTGCCTACAAATCTTGGTATTTTATGACTTTGTGTCTCTCTGTACATAAGATACTGTAATCATTTGATGTATCAATTTCAATGATCAATGCTACTTTTGTCTTCTTTTCATGGGCTACTATATCTGTTTTTTTCACAACTTTTTTTTCAACTATTGGTAATGGGTGATCCCATGTGATATAAACTTCATCATTCTCTATGATGCTTAGTGGCTCATGTTTCCAATGCTTCTCAGCTACCTCAATATTGTAACATTTTCACAATCCCCAATGCAACAGACTTGTCAGTTTATTATGCCTTTCGGTATACAGGTCCTCTGCCATTAATGTGTCACCTCCAGCAACAAGATGTGTGACTATTTCCCATTTTGTTTTAGAGAACCTGCATTTGTCTGTTTCTTCCACATGTTTAATGGATTTTGTAAATCAATGCATACATAGTCCACTATCCTGGGCCACTGATATTAACCTTTTATCTTTTGGTTTAAATTCACCTCTCCTTAACCATTCCTGCATCAGGTCCTGATCTGCATGAGGTTGTTCCAGGAGTTTACACTACTTATAGCTATATTTATATCATCATCATCATCAATCCCCTTTTTCCCATTTTCTACACAGGGTCAGGGTGAGTGTTAACTGTCACCATTTCTCTCGATTCAATGCCACACTCCAGCATTCTTCAACACTCATGCCTGACTGTTGCAGGTCTTCTCTCACACAATCCATCCATCTTTTTTCTGGACACCCTCATTTCCTTTTACCTTCTTCCTGTCTTTCCCAGATCTTCTTCACCAGGTTATGTTCTGCTTTTCTGCACATGTGCCTGAACCACCATAATCTGTTCTATCTTTTCTGTAATTGGAGTTACTTTGGCTTCTGCTCTTATGTCCTCATTTCTTCCTGTGTCCCACCGTGTGCATCCTACCCCACTTCTCAGGCTCTTCATTTCCATTACCTCTAGCTTTCTTATATGCTGTGTCTTTACTGCCCAGGTTTTTGTACTGTACAGTAGTACTGGTCACACCACTGTTTTGTACACCTTACCTTTCAGCTTCTTTGGCATTCTTTTATCATATGCTACATCTGACACTCTATGCCAGTTGGCTACAGCCCCTCTGATTCTAGCTTTGGCCTCTTTATTTAGACCTCCCTTCTCCTCAACTGCCCATCCCAGATACTTGGAGCTATTAACTTGTTCCACTATCTTTCCTTCTATCTGAATTCTCATCTTCTTCAGATTTCCCCAGTTTGCTGCTATCACCACTGTCTTATCTGAATTTAGTTTCATCCCATCTGCCTTCAGTTTTGCATTCCATTCCCCTATCCTTTGCTGACATTCTTGCTCAGAGTCCGCCTGTGATGCCACATCTATCTGCATACAGTAACTTTGATGATCTGTCCCCTCTGACCTGTTTGCTAATGTAGTCCTTCACTCAGAGCTGAACCCTGGTGCTCATCCACCCCCACTGGGAACCCTTCTGTGAGACCGAACACTGTTCTACCTTGAGTCAATGGGTCCTTGTACATAGCCTGCACTAATTCTACCAATGTTTCTGGAACTTCGAACCACCACAGTGCTGCCTAAATCAGCTTTCCTAGGACCTTGTCATAGACTTTCTCCAAGTCTAGAAATGCCCATTGGATTCTTTCCTCATCACTAGCTTCTTCTCAAATATCTGTCTCACTGCAAACATTGGGTCAGTTGTGCTGCATTCTGATCTGAATCCAAACTGCTCATCTCCCATCTTACTTTCTACTACTCTACATATAGGTTTTTCAGTCACCCTCTCCAGAACTTTCATGCTATGTGACAGGAGTTTGATACCTCTGTAATGCCCACAGTTGTAGATGCTCCCCTTTGTTCTTCGACACTGGCATGGGTATGCTTATTCTCCAGTTATCTGGGATACGCCTTTCTCTCCACACTGCTATGTGTACCCTCAGGAGCCATTTCTTTCCTATCTCACCCAGTATCCTTTTAGCATATCTGCTGTGACCTCGTCTGATTCTGCTGCTTTCCCTGACTTCATTTTCCTTAGTGCTATTCTTACTTCTTGTAGGGTGGGCTCATCCTCTTCTCTCACAGCTTCTGTGGGATTTTGTTCATTCAGAAGCTGCTGGAAGTACTCCTTCCATCTGCCATTGATGTTGTGTGGACTGTTAACCGGGTCGTTGCTGGCATCCCTTATGAAGGGTGTCTGACTATCTTCTTTTTCATTCTGTCTTTGCAACCTGATATAGTTTCTTTGTGCCACCTACTGAGTCACATTCCAGAAGCTGGTAGAGTGCCCCCAATGCCCTGTCCTTTGCTATTGCAACTCATTTCTTAGTCTCTTTGTTAGTCAACCAGTATTCTTTCCTAGCCTTGTCCATCTTTTCCATCTCTCACTTTTTCTGCACTCCTTCTTTCTTTTGATGACTTCCTGGACTTCTGCATTCCACCACCAGCTCTTCTTCTGTACCTTATTCTTATTCAGCTACCATTCTTCTTCAACTTCAGCTATTTTCTCCTCTTTTTGAGGTGCTAGATCCCTGAGTAATTCTTTGAACTGTTGTATTTTTTCTTCCTTCAACTTCCAGGTCTTCAGCGTTGTCACTGTTGACCTTAAAGCCTTCTCTGACCATTACTTGCAGCTCATTGTGACAACCAGTGGTTTATGCTGTGGGCTAACTGTTTCACTAGGGATGAGTTTTTAATCATTGACTCCACCCTTGTGCCCTTTCCTTAGTAGAAGGAAGTCTAGCTGAGTTATGTTTCCCACTCTTGTATGTGACTGTCTCTCTTTCTAAACCATGTATTGGCTACTATCAAGCCATTTACCAGACAGACGTCTAGAATGACCTCTCCTTTATTCCGGTTACACCACCCATGTGGACCCAGGCAGTCATATCCTGTTCTGCCTGCCCCATTATGTGTATTCAAGTCACACATTATCAACACCAATTCATGTTGTTCTGCTTTATCTAGTAGGCCCTGTAACTACTGTATGAATGCACTCTTTTCTGCACTATCACAACCCTGCTGTGAGGCATAGGTTGAGATTATGAGTACTGCCGTTTCATTACACCGGAGTCTGATTGCCATGAGTCTGTCACTAATTCTGATAATATCTTTCACTGAATTTTGAAGCTTTTCTCTCTCCATAATTCTCACACCATTTCTAGCCTGCCCTCCTCCTGAGAATTAGACTCTGCATCCCAGTCCAAATGTAATTGCTGCACAACCCTTCCATCTTGTCTTTTGGATACATAAGATGTCCAGCCTCCTCCATACCATCATGTCATCCACCTCCAAACTGCATCCTGTCAGTGAACCTACATTGAGTGTAGCAATTTATTAGTTCATGTTTGGCACGTTGATTGGTTTTATGTCCAGGATGGGCAACTGGACATTTTTTTTGCACATTCAGTTACTGCTTGATTTTTGTCTACTTCTGGTATGATTTCCATTCTCGCTTGACACTGATATGCTTCCACTAAACAGACAGGGAAGTCATGGTTTAAAGCTTTCACTATGTTTGGATCTGGTAAGATCAGAGCAGATATGTATGCAATTGTATGGTTGCAGAACTATAGATGTAATCAATTTCAAGGAGGCCCATACCTCCTTCAGAATGATGAATATATAATCTTGGTATAAACTGATTTTTATATATCATTTGATAAGCATAAAACATTTTTCTTTGTTTTCCTTTCCAATTGATCTAATACCTTTTAGGGCCAGTCAATCACCCCAAAACTGTAAGTTAGAACAGGAAGAGCAAATTAGTTTATAGTTTAGACTTTGTTCCTAAATGTTAGGGCTGTTTTCAGTATTAATTTTAGTCTTCTAAAATATTCCTTACTGAGTTTTGTTTGCATTTGTTCATGTTTTGTTATCGATCAATTCCCAAATATTTATTTACTCCCTCCTGCTCAAGTTCTTTATACCACATTCCTGTCTCAAACTCATATTTTCTTGGTGCTACAGCTTTCCTGCTTTAAATGTTGCTTTTGCACATTTATCAAGACCAAATGACATTCTTATATCATCTGAGAAAGTTTTGACCACTTGCAGTTATGCTTTCAGCTCCTCATCTGATGAAATATATAGTTTTAAATCATCCGCAAACAGAGGATGGGAAGTCTTGTCTTTACACTCTGTTGTTTTCTGGGAGCCATATTGTAACCATAACCTAATCTGTTAAGCAGACAGCTTAATGGGTTAAGGGCAAGACAAAAGACCAACAATTACAAAGAATCACCATGGAATATCCCCTCTGAATTTTTATTTGTGATAATAAGTTGTCCTTTATCATGCTTTAACTGCAAAGTGGATTGCCACTGTTTCATGGTCACTGCAATGTAATTGATCAATGTAGGGTATATGGTTATATATCTGTAAGCACTCTTTTATCCATGATTGTGGGATGCTGTCAAATGTTTTTTTGTAATTTATCCATACCATACTTCACTCATTACATCTGAGTGACGCCTCCAGGTGCATCTGCAGTTAACTCCTACTGATGCCTCTAGGCATCAAATATTGCTTGTTCATATTTGCATCAATAATTCCAAAACCATGCTGTGTACAAGGTTTTTAAAATATTTCATCTTAAAGCTTACACAATGTCAAACTCAACTACATTAATATTTGACCTCTGTCTAGTGCAGGTAAATAGATAATGACTGTTGTTTTTATGATATTAATTTATATAGATATCATTTTCACATTTTTCTAAATATCTCAACAAACAAGTAATACAGACAGAACTCCTTAGCCTCATATGCATGCTCTCAGCTAGATGAATAAAATGCTGCTGACAGTATGTGTGCAACTTGAGTGGTTGCTGAGATATTGTAAGTTGTTTAAAAATATTACAAATGTAATAGTTACTGTGTTTACTGTGACTTATACAATTCAGTTTAAGACCTAGAACCTAAGGAATACTACCACTATAAAAATAGTTTGTGTTGAAGAGCTGGCATTTATACTTCTTTCATAACCACTTTGGTTCCAGACATATGAACATTTATTTGAAATGTGAGGACATAATTTGATTGTGTCTAAAGGCTTAGGCTCTGCCCATTGGAAGTTACAATGCAAACTCCTGAGCTCCAGTGGAGTGATTGAGTTAAATTATTCCCCTTTTTACAGTTCTCCATTATGACTGTTTAACAACAAATGATCCCTTGCTCCATATGACTTTCTTTTGTTACCCTTCTTTTCTATTGCCATGATGGAGTTTTATTCTAAATGACTATAAGCTCTGTTGGCATCAATTCCAGTGTATAGTTTATATGTCGTTGGAAGGCAAGTTATTGATCTATAGTTTTTAGGATAGCTTGCAGGTTAACTCTCAAGGAGGTGTATCGTTTTTTTCTGTTGTTAACTAGGTTGGTGTCTGTTCAGATTGCCCATATAAGTAGTTCTTACTTTGAGAGCTAAATCTTCATGTAAAGATGTTAATAGTTTTAGGCAGAAGTTTGATACTGTATCTGGGCCTGGGGTTATCCAGTTAGGACCTTTTCTTTTCTTGTTTTTTTTTTTTTCAGTTTCTTTGTTTGATACGTCATCCCATTTCACATCCTGTATATTTGACCTTTTTACTGTTTCTTTTACTTCTATCCATTCAGCATCTTTGTTTCACAAGGCCATCATAAATATTTCTCCAAAACGTGTCTATTTCTTCTTTTTTGTTGTGTTTCTATTCCTTTTGCTTTGTTCTCAATTCTCTATAAAGCTTTTTGAGTCATCAATGAAATGCTTATTTTGTACTTTTCCTTTATATTTATCTGCATGTGTTCTAAGTTTTTCTGCCTGTGCTGATATCTTTTGTTTACTATTTGCAGTAGTGTGCAGTCGATCTTGCTTTGTTCTGATGCTGTGCATTGCTTTTATCACATCTGTATTTCTAAGTATTTTTGTTGATCTGTTACCTCTTCTATACTCTTCTAAAAGTGACATTTCTTGTCTTAATTGCTTTATAGTTTTCTTTATTCAATACTTCTATGATGGCGAAATTTGTTTTCTTCTCTTCCTTTCCCTCATTGCCCTGTATGTTTGTGCCAAGACTTTGTTTGTTAATTTAGCTGCACAGTAATATATCCTATTTACTTCCATTATATCACATGCATTTCTGTTAATATTCCTGATTGCTGTGTTCATTTGTTTTATCAGGCTTCGAACATTTTGCGTCTTATTTATTTATAATTATTTGTTGGCATGTGTTCTATGGGAAAGTCCACTGGTCTGAATAGAATCCATTTTCAGTTGAGGCCTGAGGAGAAAATTTCTACATGGAGCACAAACAGAATACATAGTACATCAAGACGTACAGTTTGAGTATATACAGTACCAATGTAGGAAAAGATTTCTAAACAGTAGAACACAGAGTATATACAGCACTTGATACAACTTAATAAAACAAATTACAATGTAGTACAACTGTAGTTGATGTAGAAGTATGGGTGAATATAAAAAACTTATGTACACAAACTAGATGCGCATAATAAACAAAATTACAGTGTAATACAACTATAGCTGATATGGTATTATGGATGAAAAATAAGATGTTAAGCCTACAGAAGATGAACTGAGATTTAGAGGCTACAGTGATTGCAGCATATGAGAGAAAAATAAGTGGTAGAATATGAGAAGAAAACATTTATGAAGTTCTTATTGACTTTTTGTAATCTATTTCTTTCATAGATCTTAATATGTCTATCTCTATTAAATCAAGCAACTCTTCCCTTAGATCATTTTCTTCTAAACTGAGGGCACATTCTTTGTTCTCTGTTTCATGCGAACATTCTACAGAATGTTCCAGAATGTCTACCTGTAACATCTTGCCTTCAGCTGCATCCTGCGTCATCTATTGGTCTTTCATCTGGGAACTCATTGGCCTATCATTCCACAACATCGACTGCTTCAGAGTTGCCACTGTTTTCTTCTCCTTCCATTGCTGTGCAACTCCAACCAAACTTTTGTAATGGTATCCTACTGAAGGCTCCAGAGTATCTTCATTTGGCAAGTGATCAGATGCTTCCCATTCCACCTGTTTCTCCATAATTTGGGGACGCATTGTTCCATCCTATTACATTACCAGAGATGGATTTTCTACAATAAAGTCTTCACTTCACAGCTAATCCATAACTTCAGTTTATGTTTCTTTATCTTCACCAGTACTAATCCTCTTCTCTGCTTTCCCCCTTTGCTTTCTTAATTTTTGTATTGTGAATTTTTACATATCTGGATGCACTTGCCATATTTCTCTTCAAATTTTGTTGGTGCTGCTTTTTTGTATTGATTAATTTTGATTTCTCTTTTCCATAAATATTCCACCATATTAAATCTCTTTTTCTTTCCCATGTCTGTATTTCTTCTTCAGATGTCTCCTCCTCTATCTGTTTCTCCTTACTTTGGGGACTCATTGCTCCATCATGCTGTGATATAACCTGTGTTAAACATTCTATGCTAAATCCTTCACTTTGCAGGTATTTGACAACTTCATCTTCTATTTGTTTAACCTCTACTTTACTAATCTTCTGTTCTATGTTCCCCCCTTGTCATCTTATTTTTTTGTATTGTGAAATTTTCCATATTTAGGTGCCTTTGCCTGTATTTCTCTTCAAATACCTTTGTAGTTGCTTTTTTGCATTGATTCGTTTTGCTTTCTCCTTTGCATAACTATTGCACCATATCAGATCTCTTCTCATTTTCCATGTCCATAGTTCTGTTTTCTACTTTTAAAAAAACTCTAGGTTTTGTTCTTTATGTTTTTGCACTTCCTCAGACGATTATTTTTCCAAATGCCCAAAGTTTCTTGGTCTATATAACATTTTTTCATGGATCTGTTGTATTAGTGAACACAAATTTGTATTTTAATATTTTGACAGGTTTTCTTGTGCAAGTACTTTTCTTTCCTCTAATTGCTCTCCTAATCTTTTTGAATATCTTCTATTTGGAAATTCTGGGTTTCTTGCATGATAGTAACAATACATAATTTCTTTCTTATCCTCAGTAGTCCAGTCTTATCATCTTTATGGCTCTTTTTTAGGCCTGTCAGTTTTTGTGTTTTTTATGGGCTATTACTTTCTTCTACAATGGGGCAATGGGGGGGGGGGGCAGTCGGCATCCTTCCCCTGACACTGTCATATTTTTTCCATTATTGACACCAGTGCGTATATCAGAATTGGTCACTTTCTTTATTCTGGGACTTATGCACCCGGCTGTCTTTTATTTTTAACCTACTTCTGCCCATGATATATACTGTATAGAATACAATCAATATATCAGTGTTGTCTTGGTGAGATGTAAAAACAGGGTCCACCTTATGAAGGTACTCTCCAAGACATGAGGGTGAATTCAGTTTCAGCAATACTAGTCTTGCTTTCTGATTTTATCATCTCTTCATTTGGACTCCAAATTCAGACACCAATGCCCATATTTTTCAATTTCAGTAACTTTATTGACTGCGTATACCTCTCATGTGCTTGTGACAAAAATGGACACAATAAATATTGCTGTTTACTGTAGACAAATGCACACTACTCTTATACGGATAGACTAATGACTTTATAGCTTTATTAAATCAGCAGGCTCAGCCATTTTCATCAACAGGCTGCCTCTATACCCAGCAGTTATAGCCACATTGTTGATTGTGTACCCCCTCAGATGCCTGATTATAGTAAAAATAATAGTAATAATACAGTATTCTAACTTAGTTTACACAAATGCACATTAGTTATGCAAAGCAAGATTTAAGACTGTTTAAAATGAGGAGATGACAGCCAAGCAAGGTCTTTCATCCACAGATAGCCCCAACTTCCACCAGTCAGTTATAGCCAATTAGTTGACTATGTATACCTTTTATTGTTATGAAGAAGTGAATTACATGCACTTTATTGTTAGTTTTGGATGAACAACATGAAACTGAGTAAAGATTACTAACATCATACCATACAATCAGCCATGTATTTCACAGTTTAAAGATTAGACTATGCATGATTATGACATAAGAAGAAATGTTGATCATTTGACAAAAGTCATCTGAATAATTCCACATTAAAGAGAACTGTTACTAATGCAGATGTTGCTGTTAGCAAATTTCGTATGTTGGTGCTTCATTTACAAATGCAGTGCTTGCTGCCTTTGAAGAATGAGTGGCTTGTGTAGCATTAAAAACTGATGCACTAATTTTATTGCCTTCCTGAACTAGATCAACTATACATCAGTGAATTGCTTCCAAAACACAGCCACAGAGCAATACATATTTAATAAATGCTGGAATATTTCACAATCAGATCTTGTAGTGGAATTTGCATTAGTGTTGTGCAACAAGGACTGCATAATGGATGCTGAATATTAGGCAGTTCTGAACATCACTCCAAACAATGAAGACTATACTGAACTGACAAATGTCAATCCCTTCACATTCTATGGAAGTTGTAAAAATGGTATATTACATAATTCAGACCTATCAATAAATTCATTCACTCCTCAGTGCAATGCATAAAAGGCAAATAATTAAAATAATATATATGTTGTTGCAGTAGCTTTTATTCAAAACCCATATATCATAAAAAAAACAGAAATATTACTGCATTGAATGGATGTCTAGTTGTAATAAAAATAATGGCCACAGTATATGTATCCCAACTTTGTTTCACACAGACAGCTACAGTGAAGATATCCAGCTTGCTGTTCAAAATTATTTCAGTCCTACTAAGCCAGAATACTTACCATATTACAATAATTTCATTTAGGGACAACCCCTATGTCCAGCAATTATAGTTAATTTGTTGTCCATGCAAATCTCAGATATCCAGCTATAATAAAATTAAAAAAATAATGGTCACACTATATTTCAAACTCCATTTTATACAAACATTCAGTTGTTCACCAGCGCTCAATCTGTTTGCATACCAAGAGTAATTTATTCATATATTGGATAACTGACTATAATAAAATAAAAATATTAGCTACACAATGCATTCCAAATTCCATTTTAGGGAAACAGACAGTTGCTCATCAACCTTCACAGTCCATATTTGGTTGCCTGCCAATTTGTGTACATATTCCATTGTAATAAAAAATATTAATAATCAAAGAAATAATGGGCATATAATGTATGTCAAACTCATTTTATACAAAAGCACAGTTGCTTATAAGCTACCAGAGCCCATATTTGGTTGCTTGACTGGAATAATTTGTGAACATCAGATGTCAAACTTTAAGAAAAAAAATAATAAAACAAAGGCCATATAATGTATTCCAAACAGAGTTTTACACAAACACAGTTATCCCCTTTTTCCCTACAACCATACCACTTAGCTGTACCTGACTTCATAGAATGTCCCCGATTTTATCTCATTCCACATAAAATTTATGTTTTTTGACAAATTGTTGTGGGATTGCTTTTATTCACTAATTAATGACAGACATTTAAGTTTCAGACACCATACTGGAAAGCATGCTACTAGCGCTTTTGGAGTTTGAAAATTCATCTGTCTTTTAAATCCATTAGAATATTAATTAGCATAGATTCATCAGAAGATGGTGGTATGACACAACCAAAAAGAAATTCCAACTCAGTGTTTTAATAAAATGTGAAACAAATATTCCCTTTCTATCAGAGAAAGGCAAATAAATACACATATTTGAAATGACAGCTGGCCAGATATTTACAACATTTAGTAGGGCTCAAATGCACATGTTTAAACAACCATCAATGGTACATTTACTGGCAGGAAAGCCTGAAGACAGAATAGATGAGCATGAAAATATCCTGCTTGTCAATTTTGTATGTCCTACTTAATGAATGAGTGAATCTGACAGTGCAGATGGTATTGCTGAATGACAAGGAAGCAGATTAACAATTTATGCCTCCTATTAGGGATGACGGACAGTAATTCATTCACCTTAGATGAGACAAATATACATCCTTCTTGTCTTTCCTAATAGGAGCTCTAAAGTGTTAGCCTTTGGCCTTGTCAGTCACTAATACTGTCTACAGACACTGAAACAAAGCCCTTTTAGCCATTCTCCAGTCAAGCTGTGCAGTTGCGGTGTGATGGAAACATGGCACAACAGTTGGCATCTTTCCAAGACACGGGGGAAAGTTGTGCAAAGAAGTCTACAAGACAGTTAATTTATAGTATTAATGTCATGATCCAGTACTGGATATCATGGCAGCTCAAAGCATAATTGCATGCTACTGGGCACCTCCTGTCTCTTTGGCAGCTGGGGAATGGGGCCCTTCAGAGAAATGCATGCTAATGCAAAACCTGTTTAAAATCCATCGCTGAGACTGAAGATAAAAGGTTGAGAGATATGACCTCATATTTGGTTGCCTGCCAGGAATAATTAAAAACAAACAAAAACATTACCTCAGACTGTCACTGCTACCTGCACTTTTTCACTGTGACCTTTTCTTTTGATTTCATTTTCTTTATGTTCCGTGCTGATGTCTTCCCATGATTATTGGGATGCCATAGTATCACAGAACCTGAAAAATAATTGGTCCATTGCAATATCCTCCATAGAGTGCAGTAAGCTGTGTCTGTTTGGGTATTTATTCATTTTAAAATAAAGAAATGTCATGCTTCTCTACCTGAAAAATAAACAAACAGATAAACCGCACATGGCACCAGTTGCCACAATTGTAGCACTCTATCGGCATTGGTCATGGGCCACATGAAGATGTGAGTCCTGGCTGGCCACATGAATCACCCCAAGCCTTGAGCTGTTACCTGTCTTACTGTGCTTGAGTAAATATGATTCCAATCAGCTTCTCCTTGTTATACTAGGATATGTTGAATGTGATGAGTACCATGTCTTCACCTGTGCATATAATTGCTCATTTGTCTTCATGCAACTTTAGCTATTTACACCACTTGAAGCCAGATTTTGTTTATACATAGGCCAAACTACATACTGTACTTTATTTTTCTGTATTTGAATTATCTGATCAGTTTAATTGCTTTTGAGTGCATTGCCCCTGTGTTATTCTGTGAAATGATTGTGTAATTTGATATTTTTTACTGCTCATGCACTAGTATTTCTACTCATTTATACTATTTACCTGTCTTGCTTTTCCAAATGTCTCCTCTTTTATGGGTAGTGAACCACAACCTGTTTGCTGCAAGGGAAATGCTGCAACCCCTAGATAGCTTTGCTTCTCCCCGCAACACCTTAGTAATGAGTGCTAATCCTAATCCTAACCCTTCCCCAAACCCTAACCTTACACCTTACCTTAAAAAAACTTCCTGTAACACTGTCACTACACCAGACAGATTCAGACACACAAACATGTACAAACACACACTAGCAGCCCTACATCTATTCCCTTAGATAACTATGACCCTAACCCTAAAATACACAGACACACTCACATACAAACATACAAAACCTATCCCCTAACCTATTCTTGACCCTAATCCTAACTCTCAAACACATGCACAAACACTCTCACCCCCTCCATACCCTAATTACCTGTCTCGGTGAAACATACCATCAACATTTTATACATTCGGCTATCTGTTCATTCGGCATTGTACATCACAGCTAGCATTGGTCGATCAACAGTACATTTGATAAAATGCAGGTTAATCACGTATGTAGCTGTATGTTTGGTCTGCATATTATCAACATGGAAGTTTTGTTTCTCCCACTATTTAATAAACTTGTGTTAATGGATGGAGTTTAATGAAGTTCAGATTGTATGTGTGTAGCAGTACACGTCCATGGATATGTCCCATTCACTTATACTAATAAGGGATGGTGTGGTATATGTTTTTACTGACACTGGGAAACAATAATGTAATGGAGCTGCACTTTTTCCTAACTATTGTGCAATCACAAAGTTAGTATATTTAAGGTTGTGGGAGTGTGGGATGTACAAAAGAACTTCACACTGGTTTTAAACATGACATGCATGTGGAGCATTTCTTCCCAGGCCTCCTCTGAAAATAGGCTTTGCCCTAGTCGGACTTTCTTGGTCAACAAATGTCAAATAAAAATAAATAAAAATAAAAACACTTCAGCATTTTTGTGCATTTGATGGTGTGATATGTTCAGGTTTGCCTGTGTCTCACTTTTCATGTTTGCATTTGCTTACCCATGTCTTGTTTTTTTAAGCCATGAAAGAATCAGTCCTATATGACATCTGCTTTCTTTACAGAAACAGTGGCTCTACAAATACCCGCACTAGAGACATAAATATACATCAACAAATAAAGACGCTTCACTGGAGGGTCAGGTTCCTTACTCAACAAATTCCCAACTAATGGAATAAGCTGCCACTACAAGTTAAAACAAACAGTAGCATATCTAGGGTGGGATGAAAGGTGTGGTGCCCTGGGTGCAAAATGATAGGGGTGTGATATACAGATCTCGGCTGGTTTTCAGTGCATTGCCGGCAAACGTAATAAGCACTTTGCTACAGGTTAAAACAAATGAAAGAAGAGCTTTTTTTATTTGTATAACTTAATCATTTTATCACTTTGTGTGCATAAACGTTAGAGTTTAAAGAGAGAGAAAAGCTTTTTTTTTCTTTTTGCACATCAAGTCAGAAGAGCTTTAGAGGTGGGGGGCCTGATCAGGGAATGGCTCCTGGCACCAGAATAACTGGCTACTGCTCTGTAAACAAATTGCTACTTTGGTTACACTTAAGGCTAATTTTGATGACTGGATGAGTAGACACAGATTTACAGCAGGGTTCTCGTGCACTGCCCTGGTCAGTGTAAGAGCTGAGCACTTCTAGGTGCTTGTAAGGAGTGGCAGGAACTTTAAGTGTGTTTGCTTGTAGGTGTTGATGTGAAGGCAGCTGCAAATTCCTTTGCTTGCCCGGATGCAATCTGGACACAATTGCTTGTGGGTGAGGCATGTGAAGACCAAACATAAATAAAATGTGTAGAACATGCAGAAGATACAGCGATATAATCCTAAAATATAGTGCTGTAACCAAATGAAATATCAGAGTAACTTTCAGAATAATATATCATAACCCTGGGCTACTACACAATGTACTTATACAGTAATTCCAGGTGTAAGGAGGCAAGCTTTCTACCTTATTAGACTTTCCAGCAAATCCTGCAGAACTTTACACTTGTCTTTTCCTGATCTATATCTATGCATGCAGATAACCTACATCTTAATTTTCCCAAACTCCCTTGCCCATAATCAAGTCACTGATACCCATAATAAATCCTTTCCTTAAGACCAGCAATAGACAAAGGTAAACTAACTAGTACCATGGGCTTCTGACACTTTAATTCACTTATTTCTCATAAATATTCTGCACTTAACTGGTATCCTCAAGACAGCCTGTCATAAGAATGTAAATTATCTAAACAAGAGAATGTTTATATGATCAAAATATCACAAAGCAACCTCTAAAGAAGTATATAGAGCTTCCAAAGGTTAGACCCTTGGACTTGCTTTCCACACAGTTAAATTCCTTTCTCCAGCATATAATGATTATTTTATATTCAGATTATCTGGTCTTCTTCAAAAATGATTTTCCATTCTCAGGCATATATTTTCATGGAAAATTTGTTTAGTAAAACTGGCACATTTATATCTGTTAATCTTTCACCAGCTATGCTAGCAATGTGTACTTAAAAACTTGGGAATGTAAAACAGAGGTGCTCCAGGGTGTCAAAATATTATGTGAAGATGTAAATGTGATTTTTATTCCAGGCACAGATGCCACATTTAAACTGTATCCACAATTCAGAGCCGTAAACAATAAAGAGACAGGGTTAAGGGGGGGGGGGTGCAGGAGTCCATCTGATGGATGTATACTGGCATTTATACCTCCATCAGAAAATATGGATTCATTTTCAATGGGGCTCCACTTTGATCTAGATTTATTTTGCTAACTTTCTTGCTTACTTAGCATTTCTTAACTTTATAGGCAGCTCAGTCCAAACTGATCCTTTTTTAAGTTATGGCTTAGGCCACAAGACAAATAGAGTTACAGACAACCAGCTAAGTCAATCAATGTAATGTAAGTATGAAACATTGTTATAAAACATAAAGCTAAGGTATAAAGCATAAAATGAGCAAAGAGGAGTATGTTTATCTTTTTTTTATTCAGTGCACAGTAGTTGAAAGAGAGAACTGCTAAGTTCCTAATGCCAAAATACCAAATGCAGAAAGGCCAAAGTCAAAAGGTCAAATTATGAAAACCTGACAGCGCACATGGCTGGTGTAAATATTGAATTTGTCACTGTGCAGAAACACCAGATAACAGTAACATCAGTTACTCTGCAACACTACCAATTACAACTTAAGTTTGTAATCTCCACCAGCGTCCCTACACTTGGTCAGCTACAAAATGGACAAGGTATAAAATTGCCAAGTATACTTGTCTGAGCTGCAACTTATTAGTCACTGTTTTCAACTGAGAATCACTGAGAGGGCATTAATGAGACAGCAGTGATTGAAAGCTGTTGGACTTTTCAGTCTTCTCTAAGGTTGTGCAATTTTGGCTTTAGTATGCATAAATATGAAGGTTGTGGCAGGCAAATCTTTCACATGGAGAGTGCGGGAGCTCTTATTTCCATGCAAAAAATGTTTTTTTTTTCTTTTCATCTGGCTGAAACTTTTCCATGTTTTTTGTCTGGCTGAAGGTACAGCCAGTGTGGACTTGTCCTGATGTAGTGGAACCATCTGTGCCAATACAGAGGACTGTAGTGATATAAAAACCACAGGTGACTGTAGCAGTGAATTGAGCACCCAGAAACGTACACAAACTGTTCAAAACACTGTCAGTAAATAAAGGCAAAAGTTATTGTAACCTATGCATGTCATTCAGGAAATATTTCAAATGGAAAGCACTTACTTTTACAAAAAATAGAATAATACCTCTTGATGTCTGAATAACTCCTACTGAATCATGGAAAACTCAAGACTGAAAATGGTCATTAAGATACCATTGTAGTGATAGATGGCACATTTAATCAGTTAACTGCTGAGTATTTTCAGAAGGTCTGTCTCCATAAAATTTGCCTATTTTGGGCTATTTTAGTTCTTTGATTTAAAGCCTATATCTCTAGAAATGTTCAACATTTATTCATGAAACATTCAGGAATGTTACTGGCCTATGTATCTATAAAACACAATTGGACTTGGGCTCCTACCATCAAAGAAGGCACAGAAGCAAGCACTTTGGATTTTACTGAAAAAAAATCAACTCTTTAATGTAATTTTGTATGCCTGAATAAATACGGATATGAAAACACTTCTTATAGCCTGCAATTACTTTAAAACTGGAATACATGGTTTATTTTTTATTGGGGGGGGAGGGGTTCTGTTAGTGTGTGCTGTTGAGTTTCAGATAGTGTGATTATTAATGTTGCTTGGCAGGTGGGAAGATGTGGTTTTGTAGCATACTGAAATTAGGGTAAAGTGCAGGTTTGGTTATCTGCAATTCTTGTATTTCTCTCATTTGTATTGATGGCTGTACGTTTGTTGAGATTGTTGTACACTCTAGTAAGGGGATTTAGTCCTTTGCCCTAGTGTTTTGAGGTCTCACAGTTAGTGTGTGTGTATATATTTATATATATATATATATATATATATATATATATATATATATATATATATAAAGTATCAGGATGAGGGGTTTTACCCCCAAATGGTGGTAGGGGGTAAAACTTTGTAATAAATGATTTGTTTAATCTTTGATGGGTTTGATGATTGCACTGTTAGTGAGTTAGTTATGGTGCAATGGTTTGCGTACTCAATGGTTGTTGGCTCAGTTTTATGATCTAAGTCCTTCTCCTATAGATGCCACCCAGGCATCACATCTCAAGGCAATGTCAATGTGGCTGCAAGCTATCAGAAGCAGGTGTTTAGACAGGCCTCACTGTTGGCAGGTGAACTGTATCAGGGCAGTTTGCCATTGCCTGCATAAGAACCATTTGCCATTAGCCATGTTACCTGTGATACAGGATCAATAGCATGAATGTATGCCCCTCAGTTGTCATCATCCACAGATAGTTACTTATGTGACACACTTTTTATCATCACTTTGGGCAAGAGATTTCAGGTCACTTACACACGTATGCAAACAAACAGTAGTTGCCAAAGAACAGCACCACTATACCATGGAGTAGGGGGTGAGAATCATACTTTCCATTCTTGGCCAGTAGACACTATTATGAGGTTATTTCGAAGCACATGAATTTAGGTTTACTATGCTCTAATCTGTTCCTGTCTCCGAACCACATATTTTCCAAAAATTGCCAATGTGGATCTTGTCCAGAGATTCGTTCAGTGTGATGTTTTGTGTCATTTTACTTAAATTTCTGATCATTGCATATTTTTTTAAAGACAGCATTATTTTACATTTTCTGTTTCTGGCCATGCATTTCTGTAGTTTGCTATAAGATCCATGTTAGCACATGGGTTCTGGAATGCCCATGATGCCTTCTTTTTCTAGTGTTATCATTTTCTACCCAGCAATCATAGGTATGCATGCCACCTGTCCACAAAAACTTTATAGTATTATTTCCAGTTTGTATCCCAACCACAAGACTGGCATTTCAGTTCAGATGGATGGAAAGAGCAGTACTTGTAACAGGGTGATGATGTCATTTGAGTTAGTGTGCAGCTACATGGCAAGAAAGGTTTATTTCTTTTATCCATTGGACATAATACTTAAGATTTTGGAGAAAAGAATTTAGTTGCAACAGTACTCTAACAGAGTTTGCAATAAATCCCAAATATTCAAAACATAAGACCAGATTCAGTAATACCTACACTAAGTGTACATGTTATGCATTCAAGAGCATCCCTACCACATTTTTTGTGCTTTCTAGTCACTCAGAAAGATTACATTAAGTGTGTGGTAACCTTTATGAATCCTGTCAATATTTAACGCTGCAAGAATATCAGTAGGAAAACTAAAATTAGGAGGAAGAAGGTGTGAGTTATGTCTGTGTTGTCTGTTCAATCAGAATGGTGTACACGTAGTGTACACTTAGTGTATGCATTATTGAATCCCGGGGGATTATTTTGTCTGTCAATTAATGGTGTGGGTGTTAGTATGTGCCCTGCTTTATGTCAATATAATCAATTTTGCTTTATTTAATGGTTTGTTTGATGTGGAAGTAATAATATTTATCAAATGTTTACGAGTGCTAGAAAACAAGTTTTGAAACTGGTAATAAACACTGAGACATCAGTTAGCATTACTTTTAATATTTCATTCAGTTTTTCATGTAATCTTTTGATGAACATTGTTTAACATTGGTGTTATATCTAAAATAAATATAGGTATTAACAAAGGACGTCCCTGTTGGAAACCACTTGACATCACTTTGAGGTATATATTAGAAATAACTTTAAATGTTACATCCTGGCTTCCCAAAAGCACTATAATGGCTGCTAGCACTAAAGGTAGAAGTTATTTTTATCTAAAAGCCACAAACACAGAATGATATTCTAAAAGCTAAACACCCCTGCTCCCCTGCTGAGGCCTACATTTGACAGCTTTATAAAACATGTACAAGTCTTCCTTTATGCTTCTTTACACAGTGCTTAATCTCATATTGACTCATACAGCTCACTGCAGACTGCTACAGTTTGACAGATGTTCATGCTTTCTAAGTAGGGTACCTTTCTGAATGTCACTTTTCACTGAAAATTATAATTGCCAAGAGGTATTGCAAAGAGGGTAAATACAGGTGTATTTGCTAGTTTCAGTGCTAGTTTTAGTATTTCTTCAGAATAAAAAATGCCCTATCTAATGATACTTCCAATTTGCTACCTCGTTCAGTTCCATCAGTTACTCCTTTCTCTGTCAGTACTATTAGTGTTACTTGTGTTACGATCTATATAGCTGCTTACCTTATATATGCTTTCATGATTCCCCTCTTAAATTCTGCCTCTTTTCTGCTCTTTTCCTGATACATGGAAGATAGAATGGTTGTATTAGTCTTTAAGAAGCTCATCTCCAAAACCTTCCACAAACCTTTGCCCAGTTGATATCTTATTTGCAGTCTTTAATCTTCAAAATTCTACTAGTTTTCTGAAGATCAATCAATACATTGTATTCTCTGGTCTCGTGTCAGGCTGCTGTTTTTTTAATAGTCACAGCATGTATCAGTGCTGAAATGCCTGCATGATGTTAGCACACCATGGCCTGTGCATGGGTACTGCTCTGTAAGCCTGACAAAGGCATTGCTATTGATCAAACCTGCAAAAACGGAGCTGTGTGAATTTTTTTCTTTGTTGTTCCACTGGTGAGTGTCAAATTATTTTCTGCACATTCTAGCTCTCTCTGTGTTTCCACTTACCTGAAGTTTTAGTATGGTTATCGTGAGGCTATCCCAGTGTTACTTCCTTGCTTATGTTTGTATTTAGCCCTTTCATAAACCACTGGTCTGACCCCCTATTCCTCTGTGACAATTAAGACCTCTCTTACTAATCATAGTAAAGCACTCCAAATTTGGTTCTTGTCTAAATGCCTTATTTCACTCTAGAGCACGTCCAAACGTTTCAGCCTGAAAGCCAAGTTCTATATTGTTTTTTTTTCATACTTAATCTTCTTAAGTCTGATTCTGCCATACGGTTTGTTTGGATTTGCTACTATTAATTGCATCTCACTTATCCATGAGGCAAATAATCAAAACTAAAACATTTAATATAACATTTATCACACTACAAAATCATTTCGACATAAACGTGTGTGTGTGTGTGTGTGTGTGTGTGTGTGTGTGCGTGTGTATATATATATATATATATATATATATATATATATATATATATATAAATATATTTATGGGTGTACTTTTGAAGAATGAAAGTTCACTGCTTCAAACTTCAAAAGTACACCCACACTAATGCGAAAGTGCACTTTTACAAAAGTGCACTTTCGCAAACCCGCTAGACCAAACGGGCTAACAGTCACGGACCTTAAGGTTAGGGCACGGGTCATGGTAAGGGGATAACCCTACTATCTATCCCCTTACCTTGACCCATGCCCTAACCCTAAGGTCCGTGACAATCACACGACAGTGGAAGACATTCCAAATCGGGCTATGTCCTCCACTATGGTGCAATAGTCATGGACCTTAGGGTTAGGGCATGGGTTAGGGTATGGGGATAGTTAATAGAGCTATCCCCTTACCTTGACCCGTGCCCTAACCCTAGGGTCCATGACTATCACACCACAGTGGAGGACATAGCCCATTTTTCAATGTCCTCCATTGTGGTGTGGTAGGTTCGGTCTAGTGAGCTTAAGCGAAAGTGCACTTTTGTTAAAGTACGCTTTTTCTTAAGTGGGGATGTACTTTCCCATTTCGAAAAAGTGAATTTTCATTGTAGGAAAGCACACCCATATATATATATATATATATATATATATATATATATATATATATATATATATATATATATATATGGGTCTCTATTAGAAGCTCAGGTTTTCAGAAGCTTGAAATTAATATTTTTGAGGCAATATGCTCGAGTTTCCAAAAACTCAAACTTCAAAAAACAACAAAAATCTATCTTTTTTCTATGTTTTTGCAGGGAGTTAAGCACCCCTGCACCCCCACACCCCCCAGCATATTATATATACCAATTCTGAGATCACACTGCAATGGGAAAAAGGGTATATTTCCTGATCCATACTGTACAGCAATCTCCATTCAAAAGCTTCACGGTTTTGGAAACTTGATTATATCACCTCGACAATATGAATTCAGAGTTTCTGAAAAACACACCAAAAAAAAAAAAAAAAGACATCACCAAGTTGACATCACCAAAACCTGACTTACATGAATGACCAGAATGCCAAAGGATTTCACAGGGTAAGTATTCAGTTGGCCACCATCTAACAGCAAAACACACCACATTATTTCTAACCTACCCCCCACACCCCCCAATGTGGGGAGCTTGTCCACCCCACACCCCCCACCTAAATATATCAACTCTGGGATAGTACTACTGTGGGGAAAAGACAAATTTCCCCTTGCTGGCCTCCTGGTTACTTACCCTGTGAAATCCTTTGGCATCCTAGTTGTTCATGAAGGATAGGTTTTGACGATGTTGTCTTGGTATGTCGTCTTTGGTAATGTGGAGTTTCATTGTTTTGAAGTAGACCCATATATATATATATATATATATATATATATATATATATATATATATATATAAGAGAGAGAGAGAGAGATGAGTGCTGTATGAGTTATCACTGCACACAGTTCATCAGGTATTGAAATACTGGTGTTTTTTGTTGGTGGTACAGTTGGTTGAATTATGCAGCTGTCAAAATTCATTATATTGGCCGTTATATAATTCCTAGGCTATGTCCTTTTCTTCGTGTTTAGGTGACCCCGTAGTTAATATAATTAATTGCTGTGGGTGTGCGGAGTGAACCCCCCATATAAAAGTTGTTTTTCTGTTTTTGCCATTTTTTAATTGAAAATGTAATCTATTGGCTTATATTTCTGATTTCTTTTTTCCACTGAATGCTGCTTACGTCATTAATGAACAATTAGGAAAAAATAAAAAGAATTACATGCATTGCAAAAGATTGTATTAAAAAATCATACAGAATGTTGGAAAGAACAGCAGCATGGCATACAAAATGAGACCAAATGTTTAAAAGTATATTAGAAAACATACACACGCACTCCTACACACATACACATTCTGTTTTAACATTGTTTCTTTATATATGTACATACATTTTACAAAAGAAGCTTGTAGCTGAATATTAAGGAATTTTTCAGTAGTGGGTTAATTGAGGTTAGCTGAAGACAGTAACATCTCAATGCTGTTATATAGGAGAGAATGAAACACGTGTAGGAATATGGTTTCTTAAGGTGCCTAATAAGTTTGTCTCTCTAATATCACTACAGTTTATAGTTTTCTTAGCTCCTGTGTGAACTTATTACAGTTTGCAGGAATGATCTTATTAACATTCTTTTCACCTTTATTTTATTTCATTTTATTGTATTTGTACTTGCACTTGTGTTAACCCATTGAGCATAAGTGTCCCTTTGCAATGGCAACCCTGGAGCACAGTTTGATTAAGTGACTTGCTTAAAGTAACATAGTAGGCAAATACAGGCTGACAGACTCAAACTCTTTAATAGAATCTTTAATATTCTAATCACTGGTAAGTAAAATTCTTAAAAATTAAGCATGTTAATAAAATATATACAAGATAACCAAAACAACAGATAGAATAAAATAATACAATAAGAAAAGACTGGACTAATACATGGAACTTTTAGGGACCTTCTAAAGTTAGATTCACAATCTGTGCCATTTAGCTGCAGAAGTAGTAAATTCCATAGAGCCTGATATGTTAAAGCAAGGCATCCATATGACTCAATACACATGCAAGGAACCACTTGTGGCCCTGATCCAGCTGAGCAAAATTGCTGAATTAGACAAAAAGCTGACAGCAGCTCTTTTAAACAGGCATACCATGAGTTGTAATGGAGCAAAAAGTCATAAATAAATCATAAAGACCTTATCTCTTGACCAAACCATTAGAAGATTAGATTGTAGCATATGCTATCACAGCTCAGTCTTGGTTAGGGTAAGTATTAATAAGTTTTGTTCTATCCAGTTAAGGATACATCCCAGGTTATCTTATAAAACACTAAACCCAGATTATTACTCCTGAGAGAAGAAGACTTATGGCTTCTCCTTCAAGCAAAATATTTTATTGAAACTGATTATACTATGAAGAACAAAGAAAACATGTTTTGAGTACTGTATCACAATGCATCAAAAAGGGCAGCTCCTAAGAAAATTAAGTCCAGAAATCACCCTTTCTATGAAACTAATAGGAAGCAAACCTCCTGTGGACAATGGAAGATAGATCACAGTAGGTTCAGTGCTACTCACTCAGGATTTTATGATCAATGACATAAAATGCTGAGGAGCAATCAGGTAGAACCAGGATTGAATAACACCTTTTATCTCTCACTATAAGAGCATCATTTATCACTTATCTGAGGGCAAATTCAGTGTTGTGCTTTGCCCTAAAGCCAGATCAGCATGGATCACAAATGCTATTCAATCAAAAATGAGAATCCAGTTGAACGTGAATCTTCATCCTAATAAGTTTCCAGTAAATGGAAGGTTTGACTTAGTATTCAATTTCCCAAAGTATGTGCCGTGCCTCTCAATTGTACAGATTTTTGCAGAATGTCCAGATTTTTGTTTCATATTTTTGGTCCATTTTTCATAAAATTGTGATTTTCTGGCAAAACATTGTCAAGTCATTAACGATTGATATCAGAAAATAATGATAGACATTTGAATTTCAGATTTCATACTCTTCAGAAAATTCATGCTAACATAAAACCTATTATTCTATCACCTTTCTAAGTTTATAAGAACACGATTTAAAAACTATCCCTATTTTGGGCCTTTTCCCACCATTATTTACAACTTTGTTCAGATGTCGTGCCCTAAAAGATTGAGAGATATGATGTTGACCCAAAGATGGTTTCTTGAGAACTGGGCTAATAATTGCCTCTTAAAATCTATTACCTCAAAGAGCAGCACAAGATAAGGAAAATTACTTCAAAAAGCAACCTGAGGTAGGAAAACCCCAACCTAGAAATCCCTAGATCTAATAGAGAGATGGTTAGTTGTACAGTTTAAATTATAGGTTAGGACTAGGCTATCCGCCCTTGTGGTCCATTTTAAGCCTAGCTAAACTTCTGAACATAAAGTTAAGAATCAAACCCTGTACCTTGTGTCTGCAAAGTAAGCAAGTAATCATTATGCCATCTCACAACACCTCTATTTTTGGTCATATTATAGTCAGCCAGCTCAGATACAGACCAAGCACAACAATGAGGAACCACAGACAGGCCACAACTGGTCCATATGTATGCATTTAGGGTATATTACACCTACTGAGGTAAAACTTGTTTTGAAATATCTCTATTAAATTATGACATTTTAATCATTGATATGGATATACATATACTCACAGAGATGAAAACAGTCCATAGCAACATTTTCCACTCTTATTTTCATGCAGTATACATATATAATTTTTTAGCAATTTTGTCTCCATTACCAACATTTTCCATGAAATGAAATGTATGTTTTCTACTTTTGTATTATTTGTCATCGCTATAGTATCCTGTATATTTGTTAAAATGCTGAAATGTCTGTAACTGGTACTTTATGTATGCTAGCATATGTTGGCATTATCCTTGTAACTGGAGCTTTTCTCCTCGGGCCTCCGCTGAAAAAGAACCTGTGTCCAGTTGGACGTTTCCAGTAAACAAATATAAAATAAAAATAAAATAAAATAAAATCATTGCATAAATTGTTCAACTCTGTCCTTCCTTTAAAACTCAGTCCTTGTCCTGAATAATATTCTGCATGGATTTTCCCCTCAAGTTCCATTTATATTTATGTAATTTGCGCTTTTCCTTTTCTAAAAATTCCACCACCATTTGTTTTATCTCCTTTACAATATTCAGTACTTCAGTTATGATTGGTTTAGATTTTAATTTCCATTTTCTATGATTTATTTATTTATTTTTTGGGCAGCCAGTAGCATTGAACTTTGTTAGACATTATTATGTCTAGGTAATTCAGATCCTTTATCTCAGATCAAAAGAATAATTTCCTTAGTTACAACCATTTGCTCATCCAACATTTCTGTCAAAGTACTATGTAGAGACTTTTTAAAATCTGCCAGTTCATTACATTCCCACAAAACATTTCCCAATGACCTCTTTTTCCATCACACTTCCATCATTTGCCATCTACCTGAGGAAAATTCTCCTTCTGTACTTTGTGCATACTTGGGGGCTGTAAATATGTCCTTCCATTGCTCCTTTGTAAATTGACTCTCCATTTGCATTTCCCAATCTTTTCTAATCTTTTCTGATTGAGCCATGCAGTTATCATGCAATATTTATATGTCTTTCTAATTTACTCTTTTTAACAGCAGCTTCTGGTCTATACTCATCTAAAAACTCTACCAGAACTGGTCTTTCACTCGTCTAAAAACTCTACCCATGCTGGTCTTTCACTTACCACTTCCCCTATCTCTTTCTCTATGCCTACGCTCTGTTATCAGTCCCTTGAAGGGGAAGCAGACTCTAACCTGCAGTCCAAACTTCTGCTTAGCCTCATCCTACTCTATTATGTTTGCCTCCCAAGTTACTTGTTCCCAATACCTTTGTTGCTTTGCTAATTTCTGCCAATAAATTCCAGCTCTCTTTTCCCTGTTTTCTATACCCCTATTTGCAGTCATCACAACTGGAAAAATATCCTTTCTCCATTGATGTGTTGGTTTACTTCTTAGAATACTTTCTTATACTTTATGAATTAAGTATTCTGTATGGTTATTAATATTCTCTTTAAGGATCTGTATCTAAAATCCTACTATTCATGTTTTCTCTAACCCCCCCCAGTTCATTGTCCCTTAACTTTTTGATTTATAACCTTCTATTTGAGTTATGTATATTAGCCTTAACTGCATACCTCCGAAATGTCCTTTTAAATTAGGTAATCCTCAACCAATTTGCTCTATGAGGAGAATCACTTTATTCCATTTAACTCTTGTCCTCTTCCCTCTTAACTTTTGCCCCTTTCCCCCATATAAATTCCTTCAACTCTTTATTAATTATCATATACAACTTCTCCACTGGTTGATAAAAATATATCTGACCTGTATGCAAAACTAAAGGGACTATAAACATATTCACTGCTTGTATCTTACTATCGATATATAGAATCAAGAAATTACAGCTTTTCAATTTTTATATTATCCTTTATTTTGTCTCTTTTGTATTATATTTTGTGAAGTCTTTTCCTATGTATCCTTAGGTGCAATTCTGCAATAGCAGAATCCTTTTTAATCCATACACCTAAATACTTTATCTTGTCAAGTCCCTATAAATATGGGTATTACTTAACCAATTTATGAGTGGGTACACAGTTTACTGCAATAGCCTTTGTTTTATCTTCATTTATTTTATATCCTGAAAAGACTTGAAACTGTCTCAAAATGTTCCACAACATAGACATGTCCTTCTCAGGTTTATCAAATACAAAATAATATTGTCTGCAAATAAAGATAACTTTTCTTGATTACCATACCAGTTATATTTTTGAATTTATGAGCCTGTATGTATTTGTCAATGGCTCTAAATATAAAGCAAATAACAAAAAAGAAGAGGAACTCCCTGCCTGGCTCCTCAATTCAAACAAAACTTGTTGGACAGGAACCCTCCCATCTAATTGCCTCCAACCTTTTGAATATCCTCCTTTTTGATTCTATTATTCTGTTGGGGAAAGAAAATGCTACCATTAACCTATGCATAAATTCCATCTGACTCTACTGAATGCTTTCTCCATCTCAGCAGCTAACATCAATAGCAGCATTGTCTTACACTCTGCTTCTCTATGGATCATTACTGTTCTTTTAAAAATGTCATATGTTTGTGTCCCCTCCTCAAAACCACATCAATCCATCTGTACCAATTCTGGCAATACTTTTGCCATTCACTTAGTTTGTATAGGCAAAAATACTTTGCAATCATGAAAAAAAAAATGGCCACAAAACACAGGTAAATGTAAAATTAAATAAAAACATAAGCCAGTACTATAAGCGAACCACTTTATTTATAAAAGAAATATCAATAGTAATTATTTTTGTCTCACCACATGATACTTCTCCAAACTGGTGATAACACAGTTTAAAACACTTAAATGACCAACAAACTATATGACTAAAAGTCATGCAATATAAAAGACCAATGAATCAGTGTCTCTCTTTTCTTGAGCACCACTTTAGGAATGATATAATCATTAATAACAGGAAGCAAAGAGTCACTCAAAACCACCTGCCATTTGTGCTCCCTAAAATCGGGTTTAAAATAGTCTAATGCTGAAAAATAAATTTCTTAAAATTAGAACAAATGATGCAATGCTTATAAAGTGCATATATGTTTTCCCCCATTTTTAACACTGATGGCATAATTATTCTTATAGATGCACTTAAATAAGCTTCTTTTAGTACATCTAACATAAAATGTTTCAAATGTCAAAAAAGAAGCAACATAAAATAAACAATTAGATTTACAATGAAGATAGCCAGGAGCTTCATATGCCCTCTGTGTATTTAAACAAAAATAATGGAGTATTAGCAAATAAGCTGTAATACCAGTAAGAATTACAAGAAAATGTCCTTCAACTTTCTCTTCAGGGTCCCTAATATTTTTATTCTGCCACTTGGTTATATCTTTGACATTAAAATTCTTGTCAATAAACTGAGAAGCATCACCCAAAATGTTCTAAATATTAAAGCTGGCAGTTAAAATCTTTCAATTATTGCAAATGACATATGCACTTATTATGTGTATCTAAACCGTAATTAAGAACAAATCCTAACCCCTTGTTAAACTGTTTTTATTATTATTTCTTTCTCCATATCATTTGAATCCTTCAGAGCAGTGGGATGCATATATATAAATTCTTCCCATAACAACTTCTGAAGTATATAAATTAATAACCTTCTCTGAATAATCTGTCCAAGGCTTGTAAAGCATATTAGGACAATCTACCACTGCACATTTCTCAAAGGACGAGAACTCTGCCTTCTTGCATGAGGCATGCAATTGGATAATGGATAGTGTTTGACCAAGATGAACCTGTCCTGTAAAAGGCAAGACCTACTCCAAGTGTCTTCCACCTACCACCATTGCATGTGTACTTCACAAATCTGAAGATCATACAATGTCTTGTGAACTACAACAAGCACAGCCCATACAGACAACAGAGTAAGATGGTCCAGAGTTGTGATAACAGCTTTGATAGAGGACCTTTCTAGGCATATGGGTCACTCACACTGTGATTTAAAAGGAACAGACTTTACACAGAATTCAGGTCCCTACAGGCAGCTTTTCTTAAATATCAAAACTGTTTCAGATCAATCTCAGGTTCTGAAGTGGTGGGAGACCCAGAATGAACTGTAACAAAAGGCAATCTCACTATGAAACTGTTTCTACCACCTTGTGAAAAATAAGCACACAGGTCTAGAATAGCCAGTTTAATGTATAATTAATAACATGGATAAAATAACCTCCCTAGCCAAGCCCTTTCATCAGAAGACTGAAACTCTCACCAGATTTGATGGTTTCATTATCAACCTATATGTTACAGTTTCAGCAAATTAACTACTTATAATGGGTTGGGAAAAGGCTGACAATGAATCAGTGAACTCTTGCAGAAATATCCTCATATTGCTGGGCGGATAGTAGATCAGGACACCTCCTCCATTTATTGCTGTCCTGAGTACATACTTGAAGGAGTTTGTAGATCCTACTAAAATCTATGACAATTCAAAATTATTTATACAATCAATGCATAAATGTTACAATGGCAGAATCACTGTTGATATTACCTGACCCAGGTCTGTGTATGATAGAAAAGTATGTCAATATAGCCATAGATAATGAGAGACATAGCCCTCCTGCAGCAAGATTTCTGATATAAAGGCCAGGTCAGTTCACATAAGACTTGGCTATTACTTTTTTTAAACAAGGAACATCGTTATTAAGTTATCACTTATGACATAGGCAGTTGCACATTTATTTAAATGAAAACAAACCCTATTGACATATTTTCATTTGCAAATATTACACATCACTTAAAATCTATCCAGTCATTATCAATCAAATATTGCATAGCTCATTCAAATACTGTCTTTTCTTAAAACCTCATTACTCCAAAACATTATTCTGCATGTATTGTTCCCACAATTCCCATTTTTTCTATGCAATTTACTCCTACCTTTTTCTAATGATCCCACTTCCATTTTTTATCTCCGTTACTATATTCACCACTAGTACAGCTGGTTTAGACTTTTGATTTCCATTTTCTATAATTGCTTGTTTGACAGATACTAGAATTTAACACAATAAGGCCTTAGGTGATTCTGTAAAACATCTCAAAAAATAGTTTCATTGCTTACAACAATTTGCTTACACAGTATTTCTGATGGAGTAGTCTGCATGGAATTTTTAAAGTCTGCCGACTCATTACATTTACAAAAAATATGTTCCCAATTACTTTCTTCCTTGTCACACCTCCAACATTTGTAATCTACCTAAGGAAAAATTATTTCTAGTCTGCTTGGGGAATATAAATACCTATGCAAACATGTCCAAGCAAAGATCCTAAATCTTATAGACTTTGTCTCGTATTTGGGAGCCAGACATAAAGATTTGGCTATTACTCTCATCTTAGTGTGAATGAACCAGGTATTCATCAGCAAATCACTAAGGGAGTCTGTTATATGATAGGTTCTACCTATTAGGCAATAATCTTCCTATGTTTTGAATGAAAACAGGTAGCACTCCTCATCTGATGACCACAAAAATACTGAGACTCCTGCAACACTTAGTTATAAGAGATGGAAGTTTACATGCTACAAAAGGGTGGACAGCAGGAAGATGGTCGCTATAACAGTGTTAAGTATGCTTACATCAATAAAACCTATAACTACTGATAATAAAGATGATTTACAAAATTACTTAGGACTGCAATTATCTAGCTTATTGCAAGAATTTTACAACTAATTAAAGCTAAAATTACAAAAGGGTTTAAATTAAATGAGTCCTAAAATAAGGCACTAAAATAAATAATATCTTAAGATACCAGGTCGGAGTATAGTTGTAAAACATTTAGCTGTATTGACTTTTCTGGTGTTCATTGAAACCAGTGAACAGTCAGATAATTCTGAAGCATATTTTAGGCTAATATATTAACTTTATTGCGTGTAATTGTTTAACTGATATATACTTGTGCTTAACCTTTTAGTGCTTTTGATGATAATGTTATCATCTTAGATATAACTCTGCTTACTTGTTGTGCATGCCACTTTGTTCAATAAGTCCTTTATGTCTAAAGCATTTCTTGACTAATAAATAATACAAACTAAATAAAATATATAAATACATACAATTAAATTGGAAAAATGTTTGCATGTATTTTCTTAAAAATTCTTACAAGATCACAGTTCATGGGTATGCAGTCCATATACCACTGTTGTGCTTATTTAAATTTCTTCAGAGCACTGTCTGGTTAAGTGACTTGCTCACAGTAGGCAAGTGGAAACTGCAGGACTCAAAGACTGGATTACAGGAAACAGTTTTTTTAAGAACTCGCAGCCTTAATCCTGCCTGCTAACTGCCAGATGTGAAACATGTTTGACTTTAATATATTAATTTCTTTATTGTTCTTCTTTTTTTATTATTTCATGCCATGTTTTTTGTTTTTGTATTGAGAGATGGATAGCTGTTATTCTTACTGTCTTTCCTATTTCTAATCACTACAGTTCATAGCTTACCCATTCATACTGCAGTTATTGTGTGCCATTTGCCTCACAGCAAGAGGTTCTCCTGTTCGATCCTCAGCTTGGGTGCCTTCTGTATGGCGTCTGCATGTCCTCCCTGTAGTCGCGTGGGTTTCCTCCCACATCCCAGAGACATGCTGTAGGTGGATTGGACACTCTAAATTGGCCCTAGGTGTGAGTGAGTGAGTGTGTGTGCTTTCTGTGGAAGGTTGAGCACCGGGCTGGCAACTCGATGGCGTAAAACTCCACTGCCAATCATGAGCAGACAGATGATCCGCTGTGGTGACCCCTAACTGAGAAAAGCCGAAAGAAGAAGAAGAAGAAGAAAAGACATTGTACTTAATTTAAATAATTTTACATCAATGGGATGTATGAGGATTTCTTGGCAACATGCCAATGCATTCATTGCTAAAAACTTCATTGTACTTGTATTTTACTGACCAATCTCCCCTCACTCCACCTCAAAAAAACAATAAAGACAGCACTTAAAATTTTTGCAGTAGCACCTGCAGCAATTTGAGAGACCTCAGACATTTCTAACCAGAAAATTCAGGGTCTCCAGCATGTCACACACTGACAGACTAAAGTCACTGTCACTGTGCTCAGTAGTGTACAGACTACTTTGAGGAGACTTGTGCCTGGTCTACAGAACAATCTTGGATCCAAACCTAATGGAAATGCTGCACATTCGCAAGTCAAATGGGACAAAGGTCACCCTCTCCAGGGACCTTAAACTGGCCTGTAACATAAACAGGACATGTTGGAAAAATAGATATGTCTCTCAGGGGTTGCCACTCCTCTAGAATAGGCTACCAATTCACATCAAACAGAGCCCCTCTATGACCCTGTTTAAGCATAGCCTGGATGACTGTATGGGAAACTATAAATTCCTGTTGGGGATTTCACCTATGACCCTCCTAGATTTGAAGAGTCATTGCTAACTAAGCTCATGAGTTTTGGAAAGATCCTTTATATTGGGTTTCTCTTGTATTATATTAGGTACACACGGCTAGGCTTATAAAGACCTTTGGGTCAATAGCCCAGAAACCACCTATGAACCTATATTTAAAGATATTTTTGGCTTCTTTCCACAGGACTGACTCCTTAATGCATATGTCTATGGAATATGAGATCTGGCAAAACTGTACCCAGGTACTAAAATCTTACTGTTTGTACAAATGGTACAAACTTATAGATCTCCACTGCAAATCAAATTCTGTACATCCTAGAATCCTTAGACCTCCTCTTTGTTGATGTTTTGCATTGCTTTCCTAGCTTTTGGGCATTAGATTAATTACATGCTTTTTTTTTCCTTTCAGTACATCTTGTACCACTATGTACTATTTCTCTTAATTTTTCTTGTCCAGCTACATTGTTTCCACATCTCTCAATTGAATGAATGCCATCATGCTGTTATTAACAAATCTTTCTCATTCTCATACTTCACCTTGCAAATCAGTTTAACTGCAGCTCTTTTGTTATTTATGGAGCCTGTTTCTTATGCCCAATTCATGTGTAATCACATTGCTAAAATATTTAAATTAGTTCCAGTTATGAAACCTGCAATGCTTCACTAGTGACTTCTTCCATTTCTTCACTCTACATTCATTTAGAGAGAGAGAGTGTATGTGTGGCATTGTGTCCTGCAACTTCAACATACATTTGGGGGTGGAGGTAATAAAAATGATTCACAAACTATTCGAGTTTTCAGAGATTTCAGCAATCCTTGTAGTATAAACATATAGATCAATGGGGCATAGAAACAGATTGCCTTTCTATAGCTGATATAATTTATAACTATGTGTTTAAGGGTGTACATTAGCATTTTTCATTACTGAACACTTTATGCAGGAATTATTCCATTTATTGTTTTTCTTGTTTTACGTCCTTCCAGAATGCCATCATATTTATATTTTGGCAGTTAAAGGATAATTACAAGCCAAAATTGGAAACATTATATATTTTTTATATCTTGGGGTGAAGTTCTACACAATCCAAATCTACCAGGACCACAATAACTACAAATGTTATTTTTTTCTAACCTTGGATGTCCTCGTAAGTGCAGGCATGCCAACATAACCTTGTTTTCTTGAAAAGCTACTTCTTGCCCATAATGTAGCATGAGGGTGCAGCTGATGATATTACAATGCCCTACCTTGTATTGTCAAATCCCACTAACCTATAAAGGAAATAGGGAAAATACTGTCAAGTCTGAGCACCCTCAGAAAAAAATTGAGGGTTTTTTTTTACATTGGCTCTTAAATTTGTGATATATTGCAAACAGATAAAGAAATAACAGAGATAACATAATCTTTTTAAAAAGTGACATTTTTGAGGTTCAGTTCCTGTCTTTATTCCTTGAGTTAGACAGAGATTCATACATGCTGGGGCCTGGATTGCAAAGCTCAATTAAATATTGAAATTGCTGTCAGTGGTTACTAGTTTTATTCACCTTTAGACTATAAAAACCTTAACAAGTTTGTGGCCTTGAGAAAAGGATTTACATGACAACATGGGGCCAAAGAGTTGCAAATTCTGAACCTGAATATCTTTATGACCTCTGTGGGTGTGAAGTAATAAAAATACACATTGCTGTATTTGCTTTCCTTATCAAAAGACTTTTACATGTGATAGGCAAAATGATTCAACAGAAAGGAAGACAAATCCATAAAGAAAGCATCATGAGATTTCACTCCTGTTCAGCATGGTGTGCACTGAGTAAGCTGACTAGGACAGAAAACAGACATACCACTTATGATGTAGTTATCCTGTAAGGTATGATGTTGCTGGATTATGGACCGAAACTTCAAGTTTAAGGAATTAAACTTTTTTTCCTAATAATTCAATGCATTTTCTTCTTCTGCACTGTCCTAGACATGTAGCCATGCTGGACCACAGCCCTAGGCTGGCTGATTTTCTTAACTATGTTGATGTGGAACAGTGTCAATACAGTACCTGTAGCTCATGTCCTAAGTCATTTCCTGACCTATATAATTAGTCATAAAGGCAAGACATTATTATATTTGTCTTTCATAGTTTTCTTACTGTAAATGTAAGCTGCCTATGGGCCTGTGCTCTGCTAATCTGTAGGAAGTGCTCAGTAATATTTTCTTCAATACATATTTCTGTTATTACTCCTAAAACTAATGTTTAAATACACAGTCTTCTATTTTCTGTCTCTCATACGTCTATGTATAGAACCTCATCTATCTCCTTGATGTAAGTATAGAACCTCATCTGTTTAATTCCTTGGATACCACATCATCCTCCTATGATTTGTTAAATAGATGATCACAAGTTAGCCCATATTTAAATTAGCATTTTATGCAGTGAGTTAAGGCTGTGAGCTGTATTCCCTTTGGTACGGGGTTTGATTCCCTCAGCTCTTGTTTGCCATCACTTAATCAGGCATTGCCTCTGGGTTGCCCCTGAAAAGGGATTGTGTGTCCAGTGGGCCTACATGGTTAACAAATGGGCATTATTATTATTATTATTTCATTAACATTTCAAAGAAAATGTCATCAGGACCCATTACTTTGTCCACTCTGATTTTAAAGAGTTATTTCAGAATAAGTCCTTCTACTGACAGTAATTAAATTTCTATTATTGATTTTTATCAGCTATGTGTTACTAATTATACAAAAGGCTTTTTGCACAGGGGAAGTATGGGTGTAAAAAATTCTCAGTGTTTGCTGTATTGTGACCTTAGCCCACATAAGTACAAGACAGAAAAACAAAGTGTGGGATAAAAGGAGGGGGAAAAGCTAGTAGATTTCAGATGGTAGGATTTGTACATACATCTCAACCTCTGAACATTACAAATCATTCCACTGGTCTTTAAAGAATCATATCAGAAGGCCCAAAATAGAAACATGTTCTTATTTGTGGAATAGAAGGTCATTAGATTCCCTGTGTCATAGTTCCTATGCGGTGAGTTTAGATAATACTCAGGTCTGTAGATTTTTGTTGTAATACTGTCAAAGTCTGAATCCAGATGTATACCAAAGTGTTGGGATTTTGCAGGGGTTGGGGTTTGACATAAAGTTTAAGATATTTACCTCACAGACACAAGATACAGGGTTTTTCACTCTGAAAGGGAAATTGGTTAGGCTTAAAATGGCCCACAAGGGCAGCTAGACTAGTACTAACCAGTGAACATATTAATGAGAAGCAATCTTTGCTAAGGCTTATTTCAGTTATTTAATAATGTATACATGTTATCTTTATGAGGAAAATCAGAAGAAAGTCAGTAAATTTAAGTGGAACAAGACAAAATTTGAAGTCTAAGCCATAGCAGTATGCCTAAATCATAGCAAATGAGAATTACGTGGTTGTGTAATATGGGGAATGGAGATGCTTTTGAAGGTCAGTTACATTACAGGTGTGTTTTGGTTATGAATATATTGGTCAACCTCATCGTGTTAAAGCTAATTTGTTGTTTATTATCATTGCTGTTGTGTGTATGATGGTGCACCTGAAAGTATCCAAAAAGAAACTGCCATGACTGAAAATATCCAAAAAGTATTTTTTGGGGGAGAGCTATATATTTTAAACCTATTACGGTTTATAAAGTGGGAATAAATAAAAGAAGGCTTAACATAGAAAGGAAAGATCAGACTACAGTAATAATTATGCCTTTTATTTTAAAGATGAGAAAAAGTAAGTTATTAATAACAAATAATGGAGAGTTGCTTTTGATTGTGATATGAAGCAGAAACTTAGTAAAATCCAGTTTGTGTAGAGTAAAAACAAAACATTAAACAACTTCTGGGAAATACAAGGGTCAAAAATGAAATGGGGGGGCACAATGAGGAAGTATGGTAGATATAAGTTTTGTAAGTTTATTGCAAGGCTCTGTATGTAGCAGCCTAGAATTACAGAGTGCAGAAAAAATAATGATTGTTACACTATATGTGGAGTTTATATTACAAATTGAATGTCACACTGTGCAAACCATGTAGGCAAGACTGAAAGGGTATAGAATAACAATGAAAAATATGATACTAGTGGAGTAGAATTAAGAAATGCTTTGAGTAAACATTCTGTAGAATGTTATAAATTAAGAGACTGTTATTTTTTTTATACTGGTGAAGGTTCCAGCTCTAGAAAGAAGTGACCTATGGGAAGCCACACTAGAGTGTAGAGAATTATATTAGCAGCTTAAGTTCAATGCCACTGAATTTCCAGGACTAGCATTTCAGTTTCAGTTGTTTTATCTTTGACAAGCAAATTATGAATAGCGTTAATTTAAAAAGGGTTGCACTTGAAAGGATTTAATTAAAAATTATTTTTAAAATTTAAATTAAAAAAAATTTTGAACGATAATTTAATTATTTTTAAAAACTGTATAAAATAATTATACAGGATTTGGGATTAGGTACTTTGATTTTTAGCATATATTATTTTGTTATTTAAATAAGGAATAGTTAAACATTTTGTTAAATAAGTTAGCTGATTGATTGCCATGTGATGTCTAATATACTAAAGAGCAATGGTGGTTTGTTATTTAATTCTAATGAAGCCTGATATTCATGATGATTTTCATGATGGACAAAAGCAATAAGTAAAGGTTACTGTACTGGAGTTTTGCATTACTGAGTATTTGTTTTGTATAGTAGTACAGGCATTGGACTGCATTTGCATTTGCATGCATTTTGATTAGTATGTTGAAATACATCTGTGAGTTCATAGATTCATAGGTACATAGGTTCATAGGTGTGCACTAGACTAATGCCCTGGAGCCTTTACAAGCCTAGCCCATAGGTTTACCCTGGCACTGGGCCACCCAACCTTAGTTCCTACTGCCTCTGTTGACTAGAGCCACTGGAGTGATCCCCAGGGTGAATTTTCTATTTCCCATCCACTCATCAAGATTTCTCTTGAAGAGGGCCAGTGAGGTGCTCTGCTTGACATGTATGGTAAGTCTATTCCATAGCATGGGCAGTCTCTGGGTTATGAACCTGCCCCTCCAGCATGTTCTGTAAATAGACTAAATAGGTTTGTATATCTAAGATATTGCGCAGACTACAAAATAAGATAGAATGAAAAGTATTCAACTGAATTTACAGTATGGCATTATAGCTGGAATGCTTGCAATAAGTTAAGACAGAGCTTGTAGCTTCATAGCTTTCTAATCCAGTCTAAGGATTTTGATGCACTTGCTCAGCTCACTTTTTCCTGTATACATCTTGTATTGCCATTTACTTATCTGTAAACCTGTAGTGACATTACAAAATGCTAGAAGGAGGTTATAAATGGAAATTATTTTAATTCAATTAGGAAGATATACCAAGTGAAATTTAAACAAACAAAAACATTTGCCACAGTCTGACGTTCACATAGTGGTAATCTAAAAGATGTCTGGACAGAAAATGCTTGGAAGTCATTTCCATATGATTTAATTCTCTGTCTATCAAATACCACCTTTTTTTCTGCTGATCTCAATCTATTTGATTATTTTCTTCTTTGAATATCATTGTAAGGTTTTGCCTCCTAAAGATGACAGGTCTACCTCATAAAAGTTAGCAGTCACAGCTGCATCAGATCAAGATTTCTAAATTAAATCTGCTATTGTTTGTCGCTTATATTATAACAACATAGCAACCCACTTATTATGAAGTTCTCACAAGAAGGAAAGCATATGCAAAGCTTTAGATACCCTTCAGATCGTTTCTGTCTAGTCATTTCTTTTTAATTTTTTTGAATTGCTTTATGCTTAACTGGCAACTTGGAAACCAGTTTTAAATCTTTGTAAAACATAGCTTATCAGACTATTTATACCATGTTAAGATGTGTAGGTATTATAATGATGTGGGAGAAGTCCATCTCTCATGCAGCTCAGCAGATGTCCACAGACTTCTTTCACTTCTGCCATCTTATGAAACTATTACCTAGAAAGCAAAAAACTTTTAGCCTTTTAAGAAAAATGTTGAAATATCATCTGTGATTTTGCATCCAAGGGTAAATTTATCCACATGCTCGCACATGCCATAAAAGAAACTAAGGACCATGTGATATAGGTTTGCAAGCATGCTTTCCCTGCAAGAAGCCAGATATTATATAAAGTATTCTGCTAGGATAAAAATTCCTTCCTTCCAGTAAGATGATTATTCTACTGCTTAAAATTCTTAACAGCTTATCTTTTGATCTACCCTTCATTTGCTATATATGATTAATATTCACTGCAGTGACACTGCTATTTTTGCCTATAGCATTTTAAGCTTCGCTAGTTAAGTGTACACTTACTGTATAGCTGTATCTAAATGTTGCACTCTTGATTTGAAAACATTCACCTTCTTTGACACTGATGAAATGAGTGCAATAAACCTTTTTATTTTAAATCCTATCATTTGCCAAGGTTTATTCTATTTACAGACAGCTTGATATACTCAACTTCCCTTACTTCTTCAGAGTGTAGTTCCCACTGGTAGTCAGCGTTTTGTCGTAATATTTTACTGTTGTATACTTCTAGGATTTTACCATTTCTGATATTTCACATCTCATATTACTTTCAGTACTTCATTATATATCTGTTTATATTTTTTCTAGTTAAGGATGCAGTACTGTAGAAATTGATATTCATACAATCTATGTTTTATGGCGTGTCCAGTTCAATGGACAAGTTTTCTTCTCAATGTCCACAGAACTTCTACAATATCTCCTCACCCTCTTTAGTGAATTTTGAACAAATGTTTTGTTTTATTCTACATGATTGATTTTTCTTGTACATGCATTGATAATTCCTGCATCTGTTTCTTAAATGACTATATCTGACCCTTAGTTTTGTTCGGTTCTTTAATCATGTAGAAAATTGTTTTAACTGAAGTGGCTATCATTTCCACAAAGTAAGCAATTGCTCTTCTGCTTATCTTTCCCATAGTTGTTATGTTTTAAATAATTGACTATTCTGTTCTCTTCATACATATGTAGCCTAATGCAGACTGAATGCTAGTTTTCTTTTATTTATTTATTTATTGACATTTGATTACTGGGGAAGTCCAACTGGGTAGAAGCCCATTTTCAGCTCCAAATTATTACAAAACATTTTAGGAGCAAGACCCGCGATGGTGGTGCTGCAGTAGCGTTCTCGCCTCACAGTAAGATGCTGTCCGGTTTGATTCTCAGCTAGAGCATCTTCTGCATGGAGACATGCGTGAATGGGCGTACCTTCGTTGAAGGTTGTGCGTCAGGGCTGTTAACTCGGCACGTAAAAATCAACTACCAATCATTAGTGGACCGGAGTTCCGCTGTGGTGACCCCTAACTGGGAAAAGCCAAAAGACACAATTTTAGGAGCAATACTTTTCTGCCTTGCCCTGGAGAACAGCAATGTCTCCCTTCATCTGGTTGTATATATGAATTTCAATAACATTTTTGCCTCTGTGTTGGTATCTTTGATATTATTTTGTTATTCTTTACTTTTTCTTCCCACTTCTCTTTTATTTTACTTTTTTATTCAGTCATGCAAAGAATGTTAGCACTGATTATAGTTGTCTAAGTATTTCAGAATAAAGTAGTCATGCCATTTAATGCAAAATATAGGTAGCAAAATGATTTAATTATTTTTTTTTAATTTTAAACTGTACTACTTTCACAATAAAAATAGTACTCTGCTATGTCATTCTCAGATTCATAAGTGAGAATTATTATGAACTGAATTAAAGTGGCAGCATTCACAAGCTTAAAATATATGAAGTAAAGGTGTGCTTAAGTAAGTCACTACATTCCATAGCATATGCAAGTACGTTAGATGATGAGACAGCTGTGATCATATGCCAATAGAGTTTATGTTGTTACTATTATTATGCATGTAGAGATCTCAAACATAAGTGTAGTTAGCCAATAAAATAGGTAGAAATATATATCCATCAACACTGCAGTAAAAAGGAAAGGGAATTAAATTAAAACTGATAAAGTAATATAGAGGAAAATGGAATACATAAATAAATAAAATTAACTTTAGTACTCTGTGGGGGGTTTGTGAAATTTAGTTATGTAATGCACATTAGGATTTTATTTATTTTTATTTTTATTTTATTTTACATTTGTTGACCGGGCTAGTCTAGCCGGATACATGTCCATTTTCAGTAGAGGCCCGGGGAGAAATGCTCCAAGAAACATACAGAATTAATATAAAAGTCAAAACAAATCAAACTAAACAAAACAGCAATTGTTTCACAAAATCATTAGTGTTTTTTTTTCTACAAAATACCATACTCATAGTGAGCATAACATGGGAACTGTATAAAAGAGGGTACAATATACATATATACATAATTTTTATTTGCAGTAACATCTTTAAGGGTAAGATTAAAGAAATGTAGAGTGGTGATTAGTATAAACGAAAAAAAGTTAGTCAGGGTTAGTACAGGAGCATAGCCAGTGTGTATTGAGAAATAGTTTGATTCCTTTTAAAGAGTGAGAGAGAAGTCAGAGTTGTGAGATCAGTGGGTAGTTGATGCCATAGTTTTCCAACTGTGTTGGAGAATAGGTAGTCACCTGCAAAGTTGTTGGATTTGGAAGTATTGATCAGCAGTTTGTTTGAGGAGCGTAGGTTCTTAAGGTTATTGTAAGGTGTAATGAGGCTAGAAAGTATTGGAGTGTTGATGGGTTGATGCAGGGTCTTGTGGGTTATAGCAAGCTGGTGAAATTGAAGCAGGTTAAGAAATTCTAGCCAGTCAATTTGTTTTAGGTTAAGACAGTGATGAGTTCTGAAAGGAGAGCCTGTAGCAAATCTAGCAATATTATTATAGGATGTTGCCAGTTTGTTGAGGTTGTTTTTAGAAAGATTAGTGTATATAGGTGAATCATAGAGTAGAGTGGAGATTAAGTGAGTTCTGGCTATGGCTGTCCTAGCTGCTGGTGAAAGAAAGGGTTTGATTCTGTAAAAGGATCCAAGTTTTTTGTTAACTGTTTTTATTGTGCTGTTAATATGAGTATCAAAGTTGAGGTTGTTGTCTATTGTTATTCCTAAAAGTTTAGTGGTCAGGTCAGGAGAAATAAGAGTACCATTATTGGATGTGAGTGTGAATTGTATAGGGGTGGACTTTTGGGTTGGTGTGAAGAGTAACAGTTTAGTTTTTTTGGGGTTTAGGAGGAGACAGCGGTTTGAGAACCATTGTTCTACAGTATTGAAAGCTTTTTGGGTAAGAGGCTGAAGTTCAGTTTGAAAAGTGGCTGAACATATTATAGTAGAGTCATCTGAATATTGAATGCAGTTAGTGTGTGGAATAGCTGATTGAAGGTCATTAATATAAATGGAAAATAGAAGTGGGCCTAAGATGGAGCCCTGTGGAACGCCAAGGGAAATGGGAAGGTGATTAGATAGTTTATTTTGCTAGAGTACTGCCTGTTGCCGGTTTTCTAGGTAAGATTTGAACCAATTCATGGCTAGAGGATCAAGTGAAAGGGATTTCAGTATGTGTAAAAGGAGTTGGTGATTGACCATGTCAAAAGCTTTAGATAAATTGATGAAGACTGCAGAGGAAATAATATTTCTGTTACGATGTTTGTTGATACAGTCTGTGAAGGATAGCAGGGCAGTGATGGTACTGTGGAAAGGTTTAAATCCATGTTGTCAATTGGAAAGTAAGTTGTTATGGAGAAGGTGGTTAAGTAGTTGCTTATGGATGTACTTTTCCATTATTTTTGCAAGAGGAGATAGCAGAGCTATAAGACGAAAGTTAGAGAAGTCATTGGAGTTCCCCCCTTTATGTAGTGGGATGATATGAGAAATTTTCCAGATAGATGGGCTAGTTCCTTCACTAATGGTTCTATTGATGGGAACAGAGATGGGATAGGCAATGGCTTTAGCTCCTTTTTGCAGGAATTCTGCTGGGAGTTGGTCAGCTGAGGGGGTGGTAGGTCTTAATTTTTGGAGAAAGGAGCAAATAAAGGAAGTAGCCACTGGTTGTGAATGAAATGATGGGGGTGGGTTTGTAGTAGAAGTAGGCAGCTTAGAAGTATCAGGAGATAGATGGCTAGCTAGAGTTTAGATGGCGTTTGTGAAGAAAGAATTAAAAGCATTAGCAGTATGTGTGGGATTCTCAGGATTAGAACCTAGTGGGTTGGGAGTGATACATTGACCTGGGTAAAGATGTTTGTTAATGCTAGTCCAGAACATTTGTGGTTCCTTGTGATAGGTTTGCTGTAATTGGAGGTAAAAATGATTTTTATCTAATAGGATGGCTTTTTTTGCATTATTTCTATGTTGCCGAAAGGTTTGTTGATCTATAGGATTCTTAGTAGTACGCCATTTTGCCCAGGATTTGTTTCTGAGAAGGATTTTTTGCCTAGTATCATTAGATAGCCAAGGGGCTGGTTTAGCTTTATTTCTGACAGAGCGTACTGGGGCATGTTGGTCCAGGATGGCTAAGAATGTGGAGTTGAAGTATTCTACTGCTTCATTGAGTGGCAGAGTTTTTTAGCGGTGTCCAATTACATGGATTGAGTTCTGTTTGGAAAAGTTCTGGGTTAAATTGCTTTTTGGTGCATACTGTTCTGAAAGTGTTAGGGAAGGTTAGGTTGGTTTTATGTCTGATGATATAAGTTAGTGAATGGTCACTTAGATCATCTGGGAGTGTTCCTACTTTGTAAGTCTGATGAGGACTATTAGTAAGTATCCAGTCCAAGGTACTTTCTTTGTTGTTGGGTCTATTGGTTCTGGTAGGGGAGTTAATGGTTTGTGAGAAGCCATAAAGGTTAATATGTGTGGTGGGGTGGGCATTACTACAGGACTTCCACTCGATATTAAAGTGTCCTAGGACTATGGTTTCTTGTGGGAGATTAATAGAAAGCCAGTTAAGGATATTCTTGAGTGTATTGATGTTATTTCCTGGAGGAAGATATATACAGATAATATATATGGCTTTATGAGTGTTGACCTGACATTTTGAGATAAGTATTTCAGCATTATTGTCTAAAGGTGGACTAAGATTTACAGTGCTAACTGGTAGCTCTGTTTTATAGAGGATTGCTACCCCTCCTCCCTTTTTGGCTGTACGGTCTAATCTAATGATATTGTAACCAGGTGGGGTGACTTCAATGTCCTTAATAGTTGGTTTTAGCCAAGTTTCTGATAAACATAGGATGTCAAATAGGTGGACATCTAGGAGGGCATGAAGTTGTGAAGTTTTATTGCAAATGCTGCGTATATTGAGATTAGCTATTGAGAGTGAGTTAGAGGGTTTGGTAGGTCCTAGGGTACTAGTTATATTTGGCTTGCTGTTTGCAGTGGTAAGGGTATGGTTTGGGCCAGGGTTAGGATGAATGTCTCTGTCTAGCAAGGAGTGGAGGAGTGTTATGTGTTTAGGGTGGAGGGGCTTACAATAATAGTCAAATAGTTTTCTATTATTTAGGTTGGTATACTTAATGTGTGCTAGTCGGTGATATTTGGCTAGTAGGTAGCTGGGTTTGGATATAAAGTTTAGGAAGGATGGAGAGATAGCTAATGGTGGTGTTGAATTGTGTTTGGAGGGGAAGGGAAGGGTAGAGTATAGAGGTTGTTCATAGGAGGTTAAGAGATAGGCGGTGGTTAGAGGAGGTAAGAGTGAGACCAGGATTAATAGTTGTAAGTGATATGGGATGGTTGATGTTGACATTGTATTTGTTTGAGAAGTGGGAGAAGAATGGGAGGTAGAGTTTTGAAAGCAGGTTACCAGATATGTAAGTAGGTGGGGTGATGTAACAAGGAGGGATGAGTGGTTAAGTAACAGTGGGTGTGTTAAGATAATGGGGGTTGGGAATGGTAATGGTGCGATCTGCTTGATTGGAGTAGATGTAATGGGGGTGTGGCTTTTGGAGGAATAAATTTAGGAGTACTGGGGGTGGGTGGGAATTGGGGGCAGGGTAGGGGAGCGGAGTGAGCTCGCAGGGCGAACGGAGTGAGTAGAGACAAGAGAGTAGACTGTTGAGGATGACAATCAGTGAAGTGTGAAATTCTGCAGGTATGTCTGAAGGTAAGAGAATGTGGAAGAAAGTTGAGAGGCTAGCAAGGCTAGACTTGGGATGTTAGAGGTTTAGAATGTGATGAAATATAGCTTAGGACAAAGGAGAGAAGGTAAAAGAGTAATTCAGAAGAACACTGAGAACAGAGCTAGGGAGGTATGGTTAAGAATAGGTGAAGAAATTAAGCATACAGGAAGCTTGAATGAAGGCACCCCCTAGTGGTCAGTCACTTTTTTGCAGTAAATAGGTCTGCTAAAGGGAATTTCAGGCATAGGGAGAGGAGGGAGATAAAATAGTTAGAGATAAGGAGTGTATAAGCTGGAAGTAAGGGTCATTTAGAAAGCTAAATGGGGGGGTTATCTGCTGGCTAACCTGACTGGGAAGCTTGCCTTTCCTAGCAGTATCTATAAAAAATTATTATTATTAGAATTTTTCTAGAAGCTATTAACAACACATACTTTCACTGTCTTTTATCAAGGTAAGGTCTCCCTGGGAGCTGGTAGGTTACTTCTTAATTTAGGACTATTTTTCTTAGACATCCAACAGGGTACATTCAGGTGGTCTATTGTAGGCACATACAGGAACACAAGGCTGGTACATGTAGAAAGAGAGAAAATGATAGTGAGGCAGACAATACGTGAGCTAGAGAGCAAACAAAGAGTTTTCACAGACACAGTTGCATGTTTAACCTCAGCATAAAATCTTTTATCAAAACATACAATAATTAAAGTATTTATCAGGTACTGCTATGAATTCTAAAGCCCATTAAAAACACAGCTGCATTTGCTATATATATATTTTTTTAATAATGCATTAACAAACAACTTTTCCAGGGTCAGAACACAACACTTTGAGGTAACTTATTCCAAGGATAGTTCAAATAGTCAAACAGATGTGCTCATTTAGTACTGCAATAGTCTACAAGCAAGTCACTAACAAGGTTTAAGCCTAGACATAAGAACCGACCCAGATTCCATTAAGCAGTTTAAAAATATACTTTGTACTGGCTATTGGTATTAAGTAACATGAGAAATGGAGGTATACAGTCACTATAATAAAGGTGTTATGTAGGTACTAAGCATTACTTTAGTAGTTACATTAAACACGTGCATTAAGGGTAGGGCAGTATCAAAGGTTAATTTCAGATCTACGGCAGTGGAATCGCTGCTTACAGACCCTCGTGCTCAATGCTATGTTAGCTTGAGTTTATGCGGTGACTTAAGCAATAGTGGTTAAATTGACTCTGCATGTTTATATGGCAATATAATATCAGTTCCGCGGCAGTAGCAGCTTTTTCTAGTCCCCGTGCACAACTCTTTGAAGGCATAGGCATGTACGGAGAATTAAGCTTTACTACACTAATACAATCAATTCGGCACCTAGAATTTCACTACATTTGCCTGCACAAGGCTTTATAGTTTTAATTAAGCATTACTGCAATGTTTAAATTGATTCTACACATAGGATAAGTGTTAATATATTGGTTCACTTAACTCTGCACTATAACAATTTGATGTCCCTTCCACTGCAGTAGTGCCGTTTATAGTAGTCCCTTGTGCACAACGCTGAGAAGCTTTAAGCGTAAACAGTGCAATTAGGTAATACTTCAGTGGTAAAATCAGTTCTACAGATATAAATTAACTAATGTTTATCCACACCACGCTTTCTAGCATATCTCTGCACATATAATCACTATGTTTATCTGTACAATGCTTTCTGGGCTAAATTAAATATTATTCCATTTGTTAGATAAGCTCTATACAGAGAATAATCAGTAATTCAGTGGTTACATTAACTCTGCAGCTCTATACAAAGAATAGTCAGTAATTCAGTGGTTACATTAACTCTGTGCATTAGATAGGGCAATGTCAATTTAAAGTACTTTAACAGCAGAAGGACCACTTGTTACAGTCCCACATGCACCACGCTATGTAGTCTTAAGCGTATGTGGTGAGAATGGAGTCCGCAAACAAATATTTACAAAGCTAACAATGAAAAGAAGGATAAAAGCAAGTAGTCTTTCCCAAACGAACAATATTCAGAAACGCATATAAGCAAGAGTACACTTACTGTAGGTCAAGTGCCGGAGCAGGGTGCACAGCAGCCAGGTCAGGGTAGGAGAAGAAAGATGGCATCCCTTAGAATGGGGTATATTTATAAGGTGAGACAGGACATTGGGGCAGAGGGGGAGGAGAGTAAATCATAAAGCAGGTGTGGGGCAGAAGCCATGAGATGAGCAGCTATAGGTCAGATAGAAGGTGGGAGGGGGTTAGGTAAAAGGAGGAGCACAGAGTTGGAGGTAATAGAATAGGTAGGGAACAATGAGTGCATTTAAAGGAATAAGCAAAGATTAGGAGAAACTAGAGTATGGTGAATGCAGTAGTTAAGAGAGAGTAATAAGAGAGGTATGGAGAGGTGTAGTGAGGTAAGGCAGCAGGATACCAGAGACAAGAGAGTAGACTGTCGAGGATGAGAATCAGTGAAGTGTGAAATTCTGCAGGTAAGTCTGAAGGTAAGAGAATGTGGAAGAAAGTTGAGAGGCTAGCAAGACTAGACTTGGGATGTTAGAGGTTTAGAATGTGATTAAAGATAGCTTAGGACAAAGGAGAGAAGGTAAAACAGTAAGTCAGAAGAACACTGAGAACAGAGCTAGGGATGTATGGTTAAGAATAGGTGAAGAAATTAAGCATACAGGAAGCTTGCATGAAGGCGCCTCCTAGTGGCCGGTCACTTTTTGCAGCAAATAGTTCTACTAAAGGGAATTTCAGGCATAGGGAGAGAAGGGAGATAAACTAGTTAGAGATAAGGAGTGTATAAGCTGTCTAGTATTCAGATTTAAGTTATATGATAGCATTTACAGTGGGGTATTACATTTGGTAAATCCTTTTGTGACACCTGTGCCTTGGCCCTGAACTCAAGGAACCTCAATCCTCACCACTAACATCAGAGAGGGTGTCTCATATGAGAGGAAAGGATAACAAATAAACACAGTAATGTGCAATTTCCCTTAAGAGCACACAGAGATCACAGTCAGTCCAGGGCTGGTCGCTCCCTTGCTCCCCAGGTCCCCAGTAAGACTCCCCACTGGCACAGCTATAGGGTCCAGATCTCAGCCTAGATGGCAAGCTAACCTCCAGTACCCTCTCTGTCCAACCAGTACTTCGTGTCCCTGCTCAAGTAGCTGACACACACACACACACACACACACACACACACACACACACACACACACACACACACACACACACTCACACACACACACACACTTTGAGATAAGTATTTATACAACTTCACAGACCACAGACACTCCTGGGAAAGGCTGACACAGATTCTCCAACTGTGCCCATATACCCAGACTATATGGTAGTAATTACTGCCACCACCAGCTAATAATTTTCAGCTACCCAAAGGCCCTTAAAAGGGTGTTCAACTATTACTGTGCAATATTAATATCCAATAGTAGTGTAACTTAAGCAATCAAGGCTTATTGGAAGGGCTTAGCCCAGGATCACGAATAAGCATGCAATGTACTCTAGAGCTTAAATTATCTCTACATAAACCAGACACAGTTGAAAAGGGTTTAAAATATTTAATAATAAATACTAAAAACACAAGACAATACTACTAGACCACAGTGCTATTCAAGAGTTCAGAGATCACTCAGAAACTTAAAATAATTGAGTAGTACAGTTCTGACATAACAGAAAAACACCTAGTCTAATCGTTTTCTAATTCCTAGCTATTGCTACAGGAAAACACCTTCTAAGATAACTTACTTAAGACAACAGGCAGTGCTGAATTAGATGTCCAAGATCAAAATGCTTAACAATTTCTGGTTCTCACTGTTTAAATTGAAACTCCAGTTCTGATAAACATTACATCAACTTTTTCACCCTTCCTTGAGTTCCCAGGCTACACATTAACTGCATTTGCATTCTTTTACACTTAGAACAATAAAGGACATTCCACATGTAAATTCTGGTCATTAACTTTAGCCTTAAAAAAATAGGCAGGAAGCCTTTATCTAGCCGGACTGGAGCCGACTTGTAAAACATCAAAGGCAGTGATGAAATAATTTTAATTTCAAAGGACCAACAAGAAATGCTTGACTTAGCTTTCTTTACAGCAGATGGCAATGTTGCCACATTGTTTTAAGTTCAGCATTCACAGTATTTACAAATAATAGAATCATGTACCAAATTCTATTTGATTAGGTTGGTAGCCTTTACCCTTCTCTACCAGTCTTCACACCTTTTATCTGTGCTGCTTTAGAGTACAAATCAGCATATGATGATTTTTGATACTGAAGCCACTGAGCCCTGGCCAAAGTTTTAGTGCATTATCTGTCTCTCATACATATATAATTGTCACATACAAACAAATGGGAACATAGGAAGTGCAGTAACGTATCAGCAAAAGTGCAGGAGCACATTAAAACTCAAGTGAAACACATGCCTTTAATGAGATAAAGATGAAAAAAGCACTATGCAACAACCTGCCTTTGAAGTAGAACTCAGACGAGCTGCTATGCCAACTAAAAGACATTTGACTTTGACTTTTTCCTGCAATGCTTCCTGTTGATACAGTTAAGTTGTGTTCTAGTTCAATGACACATTAATGTACTCTCTCAGTAATTTGTTTCTGGTCATGTTTGGTACAGTTAGTCTGTGTTCTAGTTGGTTGACACATTGATGTACTTTCTAAATAATTTGTTTCTGGTTACTTTTGGAACAGTTAACTTGTGCTCTAGTTCAATAACATGTTGATGTACTCTCTCAGTAATTTGTTTCTGTTTACTTTTGGTACAGTTAATCTGTGTTTTAGTTCAATGACAATGTAATCTCTCAGCAATTTGTTTCAGGTTACGTTTGGTACAGTTAATTTGAATTCTAGTTCATTGACCATTGATGTACTCTCTCAGTAATTTGTTCTGGCTACTTTTGGTACAGTTAATCTGTGTTTTAGTTCAATGACACATTGATGTACTCTCTCAGTAATTTGTTTCTGGTTACTTTTGGTGCAGTCAACTTGTGCTCTAGTTCAATGACATTGATATACTCTCTCAGTAATTTGTTTCTGGTTACTTTTGGTTGAGTTAATCTGTGTTCTAGTTCAATGACTTATTGATGCAATCTCTCAGTAATTTGTTTCTGGTTACTTTTGATACAGTTAATTTGCATTCTGGTTCAATGACACATTGATGTACTCTCTCAGTAATTTGTTCTGGTTACTTTTGGTACAGTTAATCTATGTTCTAGTTCAATGATACATTGATGTACTCTCAGTAATTTATTTCTGGTTACTTTTGGTACAGTTAATTTGTGTTGTAGTTAGTCTGCATTCTAGTTCAATGACACGTTGATGTACTCTCTCAGTAATTTGTTTCTTTTTTTTAAAACAATTTTTATTGAATTTTTATAAACAAAACAAAGAAATCTGTGCATTTAAACAAATTGAATAAAGCAAAACTATATACAACACAACTATTTACAATGCCCATAACATACAAAATTTTCAATGTATATGTTACATCTTATCTAATAAATTCTTTAGTTTTATCCATGATAATTTCTTATGAGTTACTTTTGTTGATGTTAAATCAAGAGTAAACAGTTCTCTTTTACATACAGTTCTGGCCAGTAAAATAAACTCAGAAAAAGAGAGGATGTTTCTACTTTTCCAGGTTGATGTTATAATTTTCCTTGTTTTTGCAAGGAGAGACCAGAGAAGATGCACTTGTGTCTTTGGAATATGTACTGGTATCGGTGCATTAAATAATATTAAAGAATCTGAAATGTCACATTTGTCAGACCACCAAGCCTTTGAAAAGGGCTTAAATTTCTGCCAAAAGGTTGTAACTGTTTTACATTCAAGAAACATATGTGCCCAGTCAGCACACAACGTTTCTTCAAATCTTCAACATTTATGAGTACTAGTATGTGAGATCAATGCCAATTTATGAGAGGTAATATAGCTCCTATGGATAAAATTCCAAGTGGAAATTTTCCAGAAAGGAGATGAGATTGTATTGTTAACTGATTTCAATGTCAATGCTCTGTCAGAGTATGAAAATTTAGCTTTATTTAATTTTTCAATACAACTCCATAAAGAATCTTCTGGTATTTGTAAGTCTGCTCTTAGTGTTTTGTAAATCTTAGATAATGAAAAGCCTCTGTTGTGGTTAGTCATATTCAGTTCACAGAAAAGAGAGATTACTTTTGGATATAATGAAACATCAAGTACTTGATTTGATTTAAGCTCGTTTAGTGGATGTTCTCTAAAAATCTGGATATTTAACCAATTATTTTGATTATAATTATACCTAGCCATAAGGCTATTTGTGTCATATATATTCTTGCTACCAATGAATTGGTGCCAATATATTAGACCATTTTCCTTCATCACCATTAATTTCCCTCTATTAAATGAATCTAGACATTCTCTTGTCAATGCAACTGGAAATATTAAGAATAAGAGATGTCTTATAGTTACTGTTCATTATCTTTTTAAAGTTGTTTAATATGTAGCTGATACAATGAGAGTATCTTTCGATTCTATTTTCTTTAAAATTATGTTTTTTACAACCAAAAACATCTTATTATTATCTGTAAACAAGTCATTATTTATTGTCTCATGAAGGTTAGAAAGCAATATAGTTTCATACAATTTCTTCCAGTTTGATGTATATTTATTACTTAATCACTGACTCAGCATATTAAGTGTAGCTGCTTCAGCATAAAGTTCTAGATTCGGAAATGCAATGCCTCCCTTATCCCATTCCCTACAATGCCAATCATATCTTATTCTTGGTTTCTGCAGATGCCATAAAAATTTAAACAGAAGTGAGTTGAGTTGTTTTATTAATTTTTTTTGGAGGTCCAACTATTAGTCTGAAATATGAATAATATTTTGGGTAAAATACACATTTTTATTAAGGATAATTTTTCTTCCATAGAGAAAAACATTTTTCCCCACTTGCTTAAATGTTCCTTAACCACAGTTATCATTATTATAATTTGAATGTATAATGTCTTTCCAATTTGTTTTTATCTGCACACCTAGATATTTGAAGGTGTAATTTTTCCAGTTAACATTAGTGTGGTTTTCTAATATGGTGCTAATTTTTTTGTTTAACGGTATAGTTTTCGTTTTGTTAGTATTACATTTTAAGCCTGAGATTTCTTCAAAATTTTTTAGAGATTTTATAATATGGTGTATTGAATAATCTATATTCCCAATAGTTAGAATGTCATCTGCGAAAAGTTGTATTTTACAAGAGTGATATGAATTAATATCAAAGCTAACAATATTAGTGTAATTTCTGATGTAGTTGGCTAATGGTTCCACTGCTAAGGCAAATAATAGGGGTAAAAGTGGTCAGCCTTGTTTGGTTCCTTTTAATATTTTGATTTGAGTGGACAAGTAAGCCCCAATTTTGATGTAAGACACCAAATTTTCATATAGATTGTTTATTAATTTTATAAAATCAGGCAAAAAATTAAATGATTCTAGTACTTTATATAAATAAGGCCAAGTAATAGAGTCGAAAGCTTTGTCCAGATCTTAACTAATGATGGATAATTCTTTCTTTTTCTTATTCGCTAGATCTATTAAAGAGATAATTTTGATGACATTGTCTTGAACTTTCCTGTTCGATATGAAGCCTGTTTGATCTTCTGCTATTAATTTTGGCAAGAACTGGTTTAATCTTTTAGCGAGAATTGAGGTGAAAATTTTATAATCAATGTTCAATAGAGATCTAGGGCGGTATGATGTTACTAGTTTGGGATCTTTGTCCTGCTTTAAAATGGGAGAGATTATGGCATATTTCCAAGAGGGGAAGTGATTTCCAGACTTTCTAAATTCCTCAAAAGCTGCTACTAGAATTTTTAGAATTTCATCAGGAAGAATTTTATAAAATTCACCAATAATGCAGTCTTTTCCTGGGGCCTTAATGTTTTTAATGTTTTTAATATTTTCCTTAACTTTTATTAGTGAGATTGGTTTTAGCAATGTGATGTTTTGTTCATTGGTTACTTTCTTATTAACATTTTCAATCAGAAACTTTTCTTTTAGAGTGTTGTTAGAATCTGAATTAGCATTGTTTAATGCCTCATGATGAGATCTAAACATTTCTAAGATTTCCTTTAAGTCTGTCACGTGCCTATGTTTGTTCCTTGTATTGTCAGTAAGTTCTTTTATATAGCTTGTATTAGCTGATTTTTTTGATTTAACTGCCAATCTATGCAGATTTTTTGGAATTGCAGAGTATGATTGTAGTTTAAGCCTCTCTAGATTTATAGCCACTTTATGATTCAAGATTTCTACATACTTTGCGTAAAATGTTTTTAGTTCAGAGTTTGTATTTATATCTTTGCTATTTAAATTCTTTTTTAGTGCATCAATTTTTGTTTGTAATGTTATTAGCTCATCATCCCATGGTTTCTTTTTGTTTAAATACCAGTTTTTTTATTTTACCATAAAGATATGATTTTAACGAATCTCAAACAATAGTCTTAGAAGTCTCATTATTGTCATTGATAGCAAGAAATGACTTAGTTTCATTTAAGAGCCAGTCTTTAAACCCATTGAGTTTCACAGTGTAAGCAGATAATCTTTGCCAAGCTATCAGATCTTTAGGACTGATGTTTATCTTGAATACAAGAGCATTGTGATCTGACAAAGGGCAAGAACTAATTAAAACATCATGAGTTTTAGAAATGAGACTATTAGAAATTAATACTTTGTCAATAGCTGTCTGTGTTCCATATCTATATGAGTTGTGCATGTAGTTTAATTATTCTGGTTCTTTTATATCATATATGTCTCTGAGATTTAAAGAATTAAGAACATTTTTTTAGTTTTTTAGCTGGAGCAGACAATTTGAAGTTATCATTTTTGGTTGTATACTTTTTAGTAAGAATACAATTAAAATCTCCAGCATAAGCTATGTCTCTTTTGGCTATAATAGATATTAATTCTAAATATTTATTAGCAGTTCCTGTACCAATACCAGGGATCCAGTATGTACTAGCTAAAGTGATGTATCTTGTATTCAACTCTAGCACAACTAAACATAACATACCATTCTTCTCTAAAAAAATGTCTACTATTTTGGGCATCGGTAAAGATTTGTTCCATAGTATCATAGTGGCTCTTCTCTTAGCCTGGAAATGGGATTCCACAAGTGTCGTGTAACCACTGAAAGATATTCTAAGTCCTTTTTAATAAAGTGTGTTTCTTGTAGAAATGCTATGTCTATTTTATTCATTTTCAAATATTTTGATAGACTTCCTCTTTTTATAGGATTGTTAAGGCCATTAATATTTAAGGATAAACATGTATATGTATGCATTTATAAAGAAACAAATGTCATTCTTAAAGTTTGTTATGGGCTCGAATTCAAAACAAAACATATCTAATGAAACAAGTATAACTATACACAATCCTAAACATGGAAAGATAGATTCCTGGTTTGATGAATGCATCATCCAAACTACCATCTTCACACCATAAGACTCTCGTCAATATCCATCAAGTGCTTCTGCCTTCATTTAAATACTTATACAGATTAAATATGAGAATAAACCTTTTAACGGTATAAATACGATTTGATTCACAATAACTAATGTAATGCAAAAAAAAGTAGCATAGCTCCTTACAGCATATATGAAAGTGAAATATACTAAATTCTAACAAACAATAGAACTTTATGTTGATTAACCTGACTGAAGTCACTAATTATATCTCAGTTCCTAATACAAAATAAAATATAAAGAAACAAAGAACATAAATAATGATAATAATAGTTTATCATGAAACTAAATCTATAAATAAAATGATGTAGCATTAATAGTATAAGTGTGAATACATCACATTACTGGCAATATAAAAACAACTTCATATCAGAAAGTGTATTAAAAAGAAACTACTATGCATAATGTATTGGATAATTTCTCTCATGACATGTGAAGCACATTCCTGAAAACTAAATGCTATGAGGTTAATACAAGCCAGTATTTCTGTGATTAAACAGGAAGCTGATTATTTAAATACAAGAACATCATTAAAATAATAGAATACAGCTTCTTTTTAAGTTTTAAGCTGTAACTCACAGTTTTTAGAGTCTAAATAAGCTGCAATCTTCTTAAAAACAGCTATACAGCACTCAGACTATTTTACTTTGTCGCAGATGTTAAACAGTGAGCGACTCAAGTTCAAAGGTCATCTAGCTCAGTCTTTCAGTTCCCACATTCAGTGTCCTCAGCACTCAGGGAAGCTGTAGAAATGCTTGAGGAATGGTTCTAGTGAAGCTTTTCAACTTTATAGTGCCAATACAAGTCTCGAGGTTAGTAAAGTATGCAATTTGAATAAAAAGCCTTTTTAACAGGTGCTCGCATGATAAAGGCTGGAATTTAGTGCATTTAAAAGAAAAAAAAAGAAACTAAGTAGGTGTTACAGTAAATGTGTTCCCCAGCATAAAACATCACCCTCAGTGTAACCTCATTAAACATATGAATAATTACATAGTTTTTATCTAACAATAAGGGTGATAAGCACACTTAATTGACTGCAATCAACTGTTGTTAATACAAATAAAGGAATCTTCCTAGCTGCATTTATATGACACACATCCCCAATTTCCCTTTCAAATGGAAAAGTTGTCTACTTAATGTTAATACTGTATTTCTGTACTAAAAGCATGCTACTAAGCCATACAAAGGGATGTTCTTTAAGTGTGCATTATCTATATATATAAAAAAAGTCCTGTTAAAACATACTATGTTTTCTTGTAAGGGCTAAGTCACTATCAACAAGCTTTAATATTAGAAAGTATTAGATACTTGATTAACTTTATATAATAAACATCACTAAAATAGAAACTGAAAGAGAGAAATGAGTAGAGAGAGAGAGAGGAAAGAAAAAAAGAACTAATAGTAAAGCACAAAAATGAGGAAGAAGAACAAAGGAAAACAATAAATATGCTATTTTTTTAAGTATAATAAAGATTTTTACCTTGTAATATATTTGCTGGTTTCTTATATTTTAAAATACAAAAGTCCATTGCAGGCAGTGAAGGAAAAGATGAGATAATTTACTTCCCTTTAAGTTTCTTAGTAGTTTTATCACTTGTTTTTCCATTAGTAGCTTGTCTTTTTAATCTTGGTAAAGAGAGGTCCGTGTCTTCTAGTTTATCTAATAGATAATTTCTTCTGACAAAATCAGTAACTTCTTCTAGATTGTTAAAGATTTTCTGTCCACCTGGTAAGATAATCCTTATTCTAGCTGGAAAAAGGATCTGAGCTTTTATGTTAGTTTTTTTAAGGTCTTTGATTAAAGGAATGCATGTTTTCTTTTTAGTTATAGTGGTAGCTGTATAATCATTGTCAAATCTAATGTTCCTTCCATTGTCTTGGATGGGGTTCCCTGCCCAAGCAGCTCTCAGAACTAAATCTTTATCCTGAGTGGATAAACATTTGACAATAATAGAGCTCACTGAGGATGAATTTTTTGAGAAAGATGGATTAGACAGAGTCCTGTGAGCTCTCTTGATTCTGAATGACATGGGCTCAGGAAGGTTTAATACCTTAGGTAATCAGTTGTTCAAAAAAAGAATCATGTTGTTACCTTCAGTCTTTTCAGGGACCTCATAAATTCTAATGTTGTTTCTTCTTCTTGATCTTGATTCCAGGTCCTCTATTTTTTCTGTTAAGGAATTATTTTGCTTCAGAAGAAATTTAATTTGAGTATCATTCTCCATTTGTCTTCCATCTAATTCGTTGACAAATTCCTCTATGCCGGCAATTTGGTCTGAATGTTTTGTGATTATTTCTTTCAAATCTTCAATTTGTTTCCTGCTTTCTTTCTTCATGTTTTCCATTATGTGTTCCAAGTTGTCCATTTTTGTTGAGGTCTTGAGAATACTACTAATTATAGTTTGGAGTTCTTTTTTCATGAGAGAATCTTGAACTGAAGATTTTGAGTGGCTTGTGGCTTCAGCAATTTGTATATAGCTTCAGACGTTCTGACAGTAAAATGTGAGGAAAATTCAATAAAAGTTTGAATTTTTTCCCAGAAGATAATCCACAATAGTATAAAGAATAGTTATGATGTAAAATCTTCGAAGTTTTTAAAATAAAATTATAAAAATCCTGTCAGAAACAACAAGAAAGTGCTGTTCTCACTCTGGCTTCTTGGCCACGCCCCCTCAGTAATTTGTTTCTGGCGAACATTGGTGCAATTAATCTGTGTTCTAGTTCAATGACATGTTGATGTACTCTGTCAGTAATTTGTTTCTGGCTACTTTTGGTACATTTAATTTGTGTTCTAGTTCAATGACACATTTATGTACTCTCTCAGTAATTTGTTTCTGGTTACGTTTGGTACACTTAATCTGTGTTCTAGTTGGTTGACACATTGATGTACTCTTTCAGTAATTTGTTTCTGGTTATTTTGGTACATTTAATTTGTGTTCTAGTTCAATGACTCATTGATGCACTCTCTCAGTAATTTGTTTCTGGTTACTTTTGGTACAGTTAATCTTTGTTCTAGTTCAATGACACGTTGATGTACTCTCTCAAGTAATTTGTTTCTTGTTGCTGTTGGTACATTTAATCTGTGTTCTAGTTCAATGACATGTTCATGTACTCTCTCAGTAATTTGTTTCTTGTTACTTTTGGCACAGTTAATTTGCATTGTAGTTCAATGACATGTTGATATACTCTCTCAGTAATTTGTTTCTGGTTACTTTTGATACAGTTAATCTGTGTTCTGGTTCAATGACAAGTTGATGTCTTCTCTCATTAATTTGTTTCTGGTTACTTTTTGTACAGTTAATCTGTGTTCTACTTCAATGGCACATTGATGTACTCTCTCAGTAATTTGTTTCTGGTTACTGTTGGTACAGTTAATCTGAGTTCTAGTTCAATTACACATTGCTGTACTCTCTCAGTAACTTGTTTCTGGTTACTTTTGGTGTAGTTAATCTATGTTCTAGTCAATGATAAGTTAACTTACTCTCTCAGTAATTTGTTTCTGGTTACTTTTGGTAAAGTTAATTTGTATTCTAGTTCAATGACGTTAATATACTCTCTCAGTAATTTGTTTCTGGTTACTTTTGATACAGTTAATTTGTGTTCTGGTTCAATGACACATTGATGTACTCTCTCAGTAATTTGTTTCTGGTTACTTTTGGTACAGTTAATCTGTGTTCTTCTTCAATGACATGTTCATGTACTCTCTCAGTAATTTGTTTCTTGTTACTTTTGATACAGTTAATCTGTGTTCTAGTTCAATGACACTCTGATGTACTCTGTCAGAAATTTGTTTCTGGTTACTGTTGGTGCAGTTAATCTGTGTTCTAGTTCAATGACACATTGACATACTCTCTCAGTAATTTGTTTCTAGTTACTTTTGGTGCAGTTAATCTGTGTTCTATTTCAATGGCACAATGTACTCTTTCAGTAATTTGTTTCTGGTTACTTTTGGTACAGTTAGTCTGTGTTCTTGTTCAATGACACTGATTTACTCTCTCAGTAATTTGTTTCTGGTTACTGTTGGTACAGTTAATCTGTGTTCTAGTTCAATGACACATTGCTGTACTCTCTCAGTAGTTTGTTTCTGGTTACCTTTGGTAAAGTTAATCTGTGTTCTAGTTCAATGACACGTTGATGTACTCTCTCAGTAATTTGTTTCTGGTTACCTTTGGTGCAGTTAATCTATGTTCTCATCAATGACATGTTAATTTACTCTCTCAGTAATTTGTTTCTGGTTAATTTTGGTACAGTTAATTTGTATTTTAGTTCAATGACGTTAATATACTCTATCAGTAATTTGTTTCTGGTTACTTTTGATACAGTTAATTTGTGTTCTGGTTCAATGACACATTGATGTACTCTCTCAGTAATTTGTTTCTGGTTACTTTTAGTACAGTTAATCTGCGTTCTTGTTCAATGACACGTTCATGTACTCTCTCAGTAATTTGTTTCTTGTTACTTTTGGCACAGTTAATTTGCATTGCAGTTCAATAACGTTGATATACTCTCTCGGTAATTTGTTTCTGGTTACTTTTAGTACAGTTAATCTGTGTTCTGGTCCAATGACAAGTTGATGTCCTCTCTCATTAGTTTGTTTCTGGTTACTTTTGGTACAGTTTATTTGTATTCTAGTTCAGTGGCACTCTGATGTACTCTCTCAGTAATTTGTTTCTGGTTACTGTTGGTACAGTTAATCTGTGTTCTACTTCAATGACACATTGATGTACTGTCTCAGTAATTTGTTTCTGGTTATTTTGGTTCAGTTAATCTGTGTTCTATTTCAATGACATGATGTACTATTTCAGTAATTTGTTTCTGGTTACATTTGGTACAGTTAATCTGTGTTCTAGTTCAATGACACTGATTTACTCTCTCAGTAATTTGTTTCTGGTTACTGTTGGTGCAGTTAATCTGTGTTCTAGTTCAATGACACGTTAATGTACTCTCTCAGTAATTTGTTTCTGGTTAATTTTGGTGCAGTTAATCTATGTTCTAGTCAATGACACGTTAATTTACTCTCTCAGTAATTTCTTTTTGGTTACTTTTGGTACAGTTAATTTGTATTCTAGTTCAATGACGTTAATATACTCTCTTAGTAATTTGTTTCTGGTTACTTTTGGTACAGTTAATCTGTGTTCTAGTTCAATAACACATTGATGTACTCTCTCAGTAATTTGTTTCTGGTTACTGTTGGTGCAGTTAATCTGTGTTCTAGTTCAATTCACATTAATGTACTCTCTCAGTAATTTGTTTCTGGTTACTTTTGGTGCAGTTAATCTATGTTCTAGTCAATGACACGTTAATTTACTCTCTCAGTAATTTCTTTTGGTTACTTTTGGTACAGTTAATTTGTATTCTAGTTCAATGACGTTAATATACTCTCTTAGTAATTTGTTTCTGGTTACTTTTGGTACAGTTAATCTGTGTTCTAGTTCAATAACACATTGATGTACTCTCTCAGTAATTTCTTTCTGGTTACTTTTGGTACAGTTAATTTGTATTCTAGTTCAATGACGTTAATATACTCTCTTAGTAATTTCTTTTTGGTTACTTTTGGTACAGTTAATTTGTATTCTAGTTCAATGACGTTAATATACTCTCTTAGTAATTTGTTTCTGGTTACTTTTGGTAGAGTTAATTTGTATTCTAGTTCAATGACACATTGATGTACTCTCTCAGTAATTTGTTTTTCATTACTTTTTGTCAGTTAATCTGTGTTCTAGTTCAATGACATGTTGATGTACTCTCAGTAATTTGTTTCTGGTTACTTTTGCTGCACTTAACTTGTGTTCTAGTTCAATGACATGTTGATGTACTTTCTCAGTAATTTGATTCTGGTTACGTTTGGTGCAGTTAATCTGTGTTCTAGTTCAATGACACGTTGGTGTACTCTGTCAGTAATTTGTTTTGGTTACTTTTGGTACAGGTAATTTGTATTCTAGTTCAATGACATGTTGATGTACTCTCTCAGTAATTTGTTTCTGGTTACCTTTGGTGCAGTTAATCTATGTTCTCATCAATGACATGTTAATTCACTCTCTCAGTAATTTGTTTCTGGTTACTTTTGATACAGTTAATTTGTGTTCTGGTTCAATGACACATTGATGTACTCTCTCAGTAATTTGTTTCTGTTTACTGTTAGTACAGTTAATCTGCATTCATGTTCAATGACACATTCATGTACTCTCTCAGTAATTTGTTTCTTGTTACTTTTGGCACAGTTAATTTGCATTGTAGTTCAATGACGTTGATATACTCTCTCAGTAATTTGTTTCTGGTTACTTTTGATACAGTTAATCTGTGTTCTGGTCCAATGACAAGTTGATGTCCTCTCTCATTAGTTTGTTTCTGGTTACTTTTGGTACAGTTTATTTGTATTCTAGTTCAATGGCACTCTGATGTACTCTCTCAGTAATTTGTTTCTGGTTACTGTTGGTACAGTTAATCTTTGTTCTAGTTCAATGACACATTAATGTACTGTCTCAGTAATTTGTTTCTGGTTACTTTTGGTGCAGTTAATCTGTTTTCTATTTCAATGACATGATGTACTCTTTCAGTAATTTGTTTCTGGTTACATTTGGTACAGTTAATCTGTGTTCTAGTTCAATGACACTGATTTACTCTCTCAGTAATTTGTTTCTGGTTACTGTTGGTACAGTTAATCTGTGTTCTAGTTCAATAACACATTGATGTACTCTCTCAGTAATTTGTTTCTGGTTACTGTTGGTGCAGCTAATCTGTGTTCTAGTTCAATTCACGTTAATTTACTCTCTCAGTAATTTCTTTCTGGTTACTTTTGGTACAGTTAATTTGTATTCTAGTTCAATGACGTTAATATACTCTCTTAGTAATTTGTTTTTAGTTACTTTTGATACAGTTAATTTGTGCTCTGGTTCAATGACACTGATGTACTCTCTTAGTAATTTGTTTCTGGTTTCTTTTGGTAGAGTTAATTTGTATTCTAGTTCAATGACACATTGATGTACTCTCTCAGTAATTTGTTTCTCATTACTTTTAGTCAGTTAATCTGTGTTCTAGTTCAATGACATGTTGATGTACTCTCTCAGTAATTTGTTTCTGGTTACTTTTGGTGCACTTAACTTGTGTTCTAGTTCAATGACATGTTGATGTACTTTCTCAGTAATTTGATTCTGGTTACTTTTGGTGCAGTTAATCTGTGTTCTAGTTCAATGACACGTCGGTGTACTCTGTCAGTAATTTGTTTTGGTTACTTTTGGTAAAGGTAATTTGTATTCTAATTCAATGACATGTTGATGTACTCTCTCAGTAATTTGTTTCTGGTTACTTTGGTACAGTTAATCTGTGTTCTGGTTCAATGACACATTGATGTACTCTCTCAGTAATTTGTTTCTGGTTACTTTTGGTACAGTTAATCTGTGTTCTTCTTCAATGACATGTTCATGTACTCTCTCAGTAATTTGTTTCTTGTTACTTTTGATACAGTTAATCTGTGTTCTAGTTCAATGACACTCTGATGTACTCTGTCAGTAATTTGTTTCTGGTTACTGTTGGTGCAGTTAATCTGTGTTCTAGTTCAATGACACATTGACATACTCTCTCAGTAATTTGTTTCTAGTTACTTTTGGTGCAGTTAATCTGTGTTCTAGTTCAATGGCACAATGTACTCTTTCAGTAATTTGTTTCTGGTTACTTTTGGTACAGTTAGTCTGTGTTCTTGTTCAATGACACTGATTTACTCTCTCAGTAATTTGTTTCTGGTTACTGTTGGTACAGTTAATCTGTGTTCTAGTTCAATGACACATTGCTGTACTCTCTCAGTAGTTTGTTTCTGGTTACCTTTGGTAAAGTTAATCTGTGTTCTAGTTCAATGACACGTTGATGTACTCTCTCAGTAATTTGTTTCTGGTTACCTTTGGTGCAGTTAATCTATGTTCTCATCAATGACATGTTAATTTACTCTCTCAGTAATTTGTTTCTGGTTAATTTTGGTACAGTTAATTTGTATTTTAGTTCCATGACATTAATATACTCTATCAGTAATTTGTTTCTGGTTACTTTTGATACAGTTAATTTGTGTTCTTTTTCAATGACACATTGATGTACTCTCTCAGTAATTTGTTTCTGGTTACTTTTAGTACAGTTAGTCTGCGTTCTTGTTCAATGACACGTTCATGTACTCTCTCAGTAATTTGTTTCTTGTTACTTTTGGCACAGTTAATTTGCATTGCAGTTCAATAACGTTGATATACTCTCTCGGTAATTTGTTTCTGGTTACTTTTAGTACACTTAATCTGTGTTCTGGTCCAATGACAAGTTGATGTCCTCTCTCATTAGTTTGTTTCTGGTTACTTTTGGTACAGTTTATTTGTATTCTAGTTCAATGGCACTCTGATGTACTCTCTCAGTAATTTGTTTCTGGTTACTGTTGGTACAGTTAATCTGTGTTCTACTTCAATGACACATTGATGTACTGTCTCAGTAATTTGTTTCTGGTTATTTTGGTTCAGTTAATCTGTGTTCTATTTCAATGACATGATGTACTCTTTCAGTAATTTGTTTCTGGTTACATTTGGTACAGTTAATCTGTGTTCTAGTTCAATGACACTGATTTACTCTCTCAGTAATTTGTTTCTGGTTACTGTTGGTGCAGTTAATCTGTGTTCTAGTTCAATGACACGTTAATGTACTCTCTCAGTAATTTGTTTCTGGTTAATTTTGGTGCAGTTAATCTATGTTCTAGTCAATGACACGTTAATTTACTCTCTCAGTAATTTCTTTTTGGTTACTTTTGGTACAGTTAATTTGTATTCTAGTTCAATGACGTTAATATACTCTCTTAGTAATTTGTTTCTGGTTACTTTTGGTACAGTTAATCTGTGTTCTAGTTCAATAACACATTGATGTACTCTCTCAGTAATTTGTTTCTGGTTACTGTTGGTGCAGTTAATCTGTGTTCTAGTTCAATTCACATTAATGTACTCTCTCAGTAATTTGTTTCTGGTTACTTTTGGTGCAGTTAATCTATGTTCTAGTCAATGACACGTTAATTTACTCTCTCAGTAATTTCTTTTTGGTTACTTTTGGTACAGTTAATTTGTATTCTAGTTCAATGACGTTAATATACTCTCTTAGTAATTTGTTTCTGGTTACTTTTGGTACAGTTAATCTGTGTTCTAGTTCAATAACACATTGATGTACTCTCTCAGTAATTTCTTTCTTGTTACTTTTGGTACAGTTAATTTGTATTCTAGTTCAATGACGTTAATATACTCTCTTAGTAATTTCTTTTTGGTTACTTTTGGTACAGTTAATTTGTATTCTAGTTCAATGACGTTAATATACTCTCTTAGTAATTTGTTTCTGGTTACTTTTGGTAGAGTTAATTTGTATTCTAGTTCAATGACACATTGATGTACTCTCTCAGTAATTTGTTTTTCATTACTTTTTGTCAGTTAATCTGTGTTCTAGTTCAATGACATGTTGATGTACTCTCTCAGTAATTTGTTTCTGGTTACTTTTGCTGCACTTAACTTGTGATCTAGTTCAATGACATGTTGATGTACTTTCTCAGTAATTTGATTCTGGTTACGTTTGGTGCAGTTAATCTGTGTTCTAGTTCAATGACACGTTGGTGTACTCTGTCAGTAATTTGTTTTGGTTACTTTTGGTACAGGTAATTTGTATTCTAGTTCAATGACATGTTGATGTACTCTCTCAGTAATTTGTTTCTGGTTACCTTTGGTGCAGTTAATCTATGTTCTCATCAATGACATGTTAATTCACTCTCTCAGTAATTTGTTTCTGGTTACTTTATATACAGTTAATTTGTGTTCTGGTTCAATGACACATTGATGTACTCTCTCAGTAATTTGTTTCTGTTTACTGTTAGTACAGTTAATCTGCATTCTTGTTCAATGACACATTCATGTACTCTCTCAGTAATTTGTTTCTTGTTACTTTTGGCACAGTTAATTTGCATTGTAGTTCAATGACGTTGATATACTCTCTCAGTAATTTGTTTCTGGTTACTTTTGATACAGTTAATCTGTGTTCTGGTCCAATGACAAGTTGATGTCCTCTCTCATTAGTTTGTTTCTGGTTACTTTTGGTACAGTTTATTTGTATTCTAGTTCAATGGCACTCTGATGTACCCTCTCAGTAATTTGTTTCTGGTTACTGTTGGTACAGTTAATCTGTGTTCTAGTTCAATGACACATTAATGTACCGTCTCAGTAATTTGTTTCTGGTTACTTTTGGTGCAGTTAATCTGTTTTCTATTTCAATGACATGATGTACTCTTTCTGTAATTTGTTTCTGGTTACATTTGGTACAGTTAATCTGTGTTCTAGTTCAATGACACTGATTTACTCTCTCAGTAATTTGTTTCTGGTTACTGTTGGTACAGTTAATCTGTGTTCTAGTTCAATAACACATTGATGTACTCTCTCAGTAATTTGTTTCTGGTTACTGTTGGTGCAGTTAATCTGTGTTCTAGTTCAATTCACGTTAATGTACTCTTTCAGTAATTTGTTTCTGGTTACTTTTGGTGCAGTTAATCTATGTTCTAGTCAATGACACGTTAATTTACTCTCTCAGTAATTTCTTTCTGGTTACTTTTGGTACAGTTAATTTGTATTCTAGTTCAATGACGTTAATATACTCTCTTAGTAATTTGTTTTTAGTTACTTTTGATACAGTTAATTTGTGCTCTGGTTCAATGACACTGATGTACTCTCTTAGTAATTTGTTTCTGGTTTCTTTTGGTAGAGTTAATTTGTATTCTAGTTCAATGACACATTGATGTACTCTCTCAGTAATTTGTTTCTCATTACTTTTAGTCAGTTAATCTGTGTTCTAGTTCAATGACATGTTGATGTACTCTCTCAGTAATTTGTTTCTGGTTACTTTTGGTGCACTTAACTTGTGTTCTAGTTCAATGACATGTTGATGTACTTTCTCAGTAATTTGATTCTGGTTACTTTTGGTGCAGTTAATCTGTGTTCTAGTTCAATGACACGTCGGTGTACTCTGTCAGTAATTTGTTTTGGTTACTTTTGGTACAGGTAATTTGTATTCTAGTTCAATGACATGTTGTACTCTCTCAGTAATTTGTTTCTGGTTACTTTGGTACAGTTAATCTGTGTTCTGGTTCAATGACACATTGATGTACTCTCTCAGTAATTTGTTTTTGGTTAGTTTTGGTACAGTTAATCTGTGTTCTAGTTCAATGACATGTTGATGTACTCTCTCAGTAATTTGTTTCTGGTTACCTTTGGTGCAGTTAATCTATGTTCTCATCAATGACATGTTAATTTACTCTCTCAGTAATTTGTTTCTGGTTACTTTTGGTACAGTTAATTTGTATTCTAGTTCAATGACGTTAATATACTCTATCAGTAATTTGTTTCTGATTACTTTTGATACAGTTAATTTGTGTTCTGGTTCAATGACACATTGATGTACTCTCTCAGTAATTTGTTTCTGTTTACTTTTAGTACAGTTAATCTGCATTCTTGTTCAATGACACGTTCATGTACTCTCTCAGTAATTTGTTTCTTGTTACTTTTGGCACAGTTAATTTTCATTGTAGTTCAATGACGTTGATATACTCTCTCAGTAATTTGTTTCTGGTTACTTTTGATACAGTTAATCAGTGTTCTGGTTCAATGACAAGTTGATGTCCTCTCTCATTAGTTTGTTTCTGGTTACTTTTGGTACAGTTTATTTGTATTCTAGTTCAATGACTCTCTGATGTACTCTCTCAGTAATTTGTTTCTCGTTACTGTTGGTACAGTTAATCTGTGTTCTAGTTCAATGACACATTGATGTACTGTCTCAGTAATTTGTTTCTGGTTACTTTTGGTGCAGTTAATCTGTGTTCTATTTCAATGACATGATGTGCTCTTTCAGTAATTTGTTTCTGGTTACATTTGGTACAGTTAATCTTTGTTCTAGTTCAATGACACTGATTTACTCTCTCAGTAATTTGTTTCTGGTTACTGTTGGTACAGTTAATCTGTGTTCTAGTTCAATGACACATTGATGTACTGTCTCAGTAATTTGTTTCTGGTTACTTTTGGTGCAGTTAATCTGTGTTCTATTTCAATGACATGATGTACTCTTTCAGTAATTTGTTTCTGGTTACATTTGGTACAGTTAATCTTTGTTCTAGTTCAATGACACTGATATACTCTCTCAGTAATTTGTTTCTGGTTACTGTTGGTGCAGTTAATCTGTGTTCTAGTTCAGTGACACGATGTACTCTCTCGGTAATTTGTTTCTGGTTACTTTTGGTGCAGTTAATCTATGCTCTAGTCAATGACACATTAATTTACTCTCTCAGTAATTTGTTTCTGTTTACTTTTGGTACAGTTAATTTGTATTCTAGTTCAATGACGTTAATATACTCTCTTAGTAATTTGTTTTTGGTTACTTTTGATACAGTTAATTTGTGCTCTGGTTCAATGACACATTGATGTACTCTCTCAGTAATTTGTTTCTGGTTACTTTTAGTCATTTAATTTGTGTTCTAGTTCAATGACATGTTGATGTACTTTCTCAGTAATTTGATTCTGATTACTTTTGGTGCAGTTAATCTGTGTTCTAGTTCAATGACACGTTGATGTACTCTGTCAGTAATTTGTTTTGGTTACTTTTGGTACAGGTAATTTGTATTCTCATTCAATGACATGTTGATGTACTCTCTCAGTAATTTGTTTCTGGTTACTTTTAGTCAGTTAATCTGTATTCTAGTTCAATGACATGTTGATATACTCTCTCAGTAATTTGTTTCTGGTTACTTTTGGTGCACTTAACTTGTGTTCTAGTTCAATGACACGTTGATGTACTTTCTCAGTAATTTGTTTCTGGTTACTTTTAGTCAGTTAATCTGTATTCTAGTTCAATGACATGTTTATGTACTCTGTCAGTAATTTGTTTCTGGTTACTTTGTTACAGTTAATCTGTGTTCTGGTTCAATGGCACATTGATGTACTCTCTCAGTAATTTGTGTTTGGTTAGTTTTGGTGCAGTTAATCTGTGTTCTAGTTAAAACACACTTTGAAGTACTCTCTCAGTAATTTGCTTCTGGTTACTTTTGGTACATTTAATTTGTGTTCTAGTTCCATGACACATTGGTGTACTGTCTCAGTAATTTGTTTCTGGTTACTGTTGGCACAGTTCATTTGTGTTCTATTTCCATGACACATTGATGTACTCTCTCAGTAATTTGCTTCTGGTTACTTTAAGAATTGTGTTGAGGGGAGTTAATGTGCTGTTGTTGCCCCTCTGCTAAGAAGATGCATTTGTTTTGTCTGACTGTTTGAATTATGTATATTTGAGGGGCAGTGATACTCCCGAATCATTGTTATTTCTTGGCTACGTCAGTAACATAGTAGTGTAACAACTGAAATGGTGATCTTGGGTAGAATGGTTTGAGCTCTAGCTGAATAATACACTCTTTAATGCTGTACTCCTCTGTTTTAACAAGTTCTTTGTACCCAATATTTCTGGTTGTTAAAGCAGTACAAATGGATTATTTTTATGAGGCATCTTGATGTACTCTCTTACTACAGAATTTTACACTTTGCAGAAAAAAATCACTACTCACTACAACCAAATCATTTAATACTGAAGGTGGCTCTGTATATTTGAGTAGTGTACCTAAACTATGAAACGTATCACACTACCATTCAACCTCACCTATCAGATGAATGGATCTGCTCCTGTAGAGCTTCATGATAAATGACACTGCTATCTTTAGCATGCCATATTATCAAATCATTTCTCTAAAATTCGGCACCTCTCAACCAGCCTTCTCCAATATCTAAATAGATTTACTAGCATCTCCTGAGCCATATACATATTTTATGTGTCACTACTTGCCACCCCACCTCTGTACTTCTAAAATAATGGCTTTATAGGTTCATAGGTTCATAGGTAGGTACTAGGCTATCTGCCCGAGGGCATTTATAAGCCTAGCCAGAGTGTGTCAACTTTCGCCGCCCCATTGATTAATTAACTTAGCCTCTGCTAAGAAGAGCCAATGAAGTGATCCCAGGGGTGTATTTTCTGTTACCCATCCTCTCATCAAGGTTTCTCTTGAAGAGTGTTAATGAGGAGCTCTGCCTAATGTAGGTAGGAATTTTATTCCAAAGCATGGGGAGTCTCTGTGACAGGAATCTATCCCTCCAGCATGTTCTATTTATTGTTGTGGTGAGGTTTAGCTTACTAGAGCGAGTGGCTTGCAGTGACTTGGATTTCTTTAGGTGGCCCATGTCCATCAATTCTGAGTTGGACATGGCTTTGTAAGTCAGGCAGAGATCGCCTCTAAGTAAGCGATATGCTACTGAGTACAGCCAGAGTTTTTCCAGTCAGGCTGCATAGGACATATAAGAAAAAGAAAAATGATCTGGTTCCACAAAGCAGTGAAAATCAATATGTCCTTTATTGCAGGAAGGTAAGCGCTTTCTTGGAATAACCTCTGCTTCATCAGACCAACAAAGATAGAATAACAGTTACATTTTTAAACACTAAAACATCCAATCAAAAATCAGATAAAATGTGCATCATAGCTAAAAGCCATGTGATAAAATATATATGTAGAATATATAGATCTTTAAAAAATTGAATAAAAACAGACTAAATGAACAATATGTACTTAAAAATGGTAACGAATACAATAGTAAAAAATAATAAAAGATGGACTATTGAAATATATATGATAAAATATTAAAAGAGAAATCAATGCTTTAATGGCCGTGCTTTAAGGAAGGGTTTCAGGGAAACTCTGTTGTTTAAACCAGGAGGTTTATCAGCTTGAAAGCGCAAAATCCATTTCTGTTCACTAGATTCTGTTCTATTATCTATGTCACCTCCTCTCTTGATACTATGCAGAATCTCTAGTACCATAAAGCTAAATTTATGTTCTTTACCCACTTTAGCTACATGTAGTGATAGTGTGCTGGTTTCTTTAACATTTTTAATATCCGTAAGGTGTTCAAGTATTCTATCCTTAAACACCCTGTTTGTTTTCCATATGTAAAATGAGAAGCAGGTAGTACAACAGCAAAAATACATAACATTTTTTGTTCGACAATCTGTATAAAAAGCAGTATCTATCTTAAAACCCAAAGTGGGATGTGTGAAATGATTACCAATGTGTATATGTGTACAGGCCATACAATTCCTACACATATATGTACCAGGTCTATAAGATATTATAGTTGATTTAGTATTAAAGGATCGATAACAGAGCTGACTCTTAAGTGATCTATTATTTCTAAAAGCAAAATCTGGCTGTGTGCCAATGTCCCCATTCAACTCATGTACAGTAGACAGAATATCCCAATTCTTTTTAATAATATCACATGCTACATGCACATTGCTGGCAAAAGTCAATGGCATCCTTAGTTTATTCCTAGAGGTATCAGTGGAAGTGTCACTTGAGAAAGTATTGTCAGTATTATCCCTGTTGTTAATACTAGTGGGGAGGGGGGAAAAGTATGGCTGGCACTTACCTGACCTATGCCGCCATCCTTCTGCTATTTGAGAATCAAGAAGTTTACTGCTATAGCCTCTTTCTAAAAAATTTTAAGTGTTTGTAATGCAACAATGAGACTATTATCATCATTAAAAAGTTTCATAGTTCGAAGTATCTGCCCTTTCAACACATTACATTTCGTATGATTCACATGCATACTGCCGTAGTATAGAACATTATTCTTTCTAACAGTTTTCTTATACAAAGTAGTAGACACAGTGGATAAATTATTTTTAGTAACTTTAATATCCAAAAACTCTACTTCTTTATCAGAATATTCATAGGTAAAACTCAAGAAAGTATTTAACTGATTTAAGTATAATAATGAATACCAGGTTAACATCAAATGGTATAAATGTTTTGTGGATGATATTTTTTTGTTGTGGCATGGCTCAGAGTAGTGGCTACAAGAGTTTATTTTATACTTAAATCAGTTAAATACTTTCTTGAGTTTTAAGAAGTATTAACAACAGGGATAATACTGACAATACTTTCTCAAGTGACGCTTCCACTGATACCTCTAGGAATAAACTAAGGATACCATTGACCTTTGCCAGTAATGTGCATGTAGCATGTGATATTATTAAAAAGAACTGGGATATTCTGTCTACTGTACAGGAGTTGAATGGGGTCATTGGCACACAGCCAGATTTTGCTTTTAGAAATAATAGATCACTTAAAAGCCAACTTTGTTATCGATCCTTTAATACTAAATCAACTATAATATCTGATAGACTTGGTACATATATGTGTAGGAATTGTATGGCCTGTACACATATACACATTGGTAATCATTTCACACATCCCACTTTGGGTTTTAAGATAGATACTGCTTTTTATGCAGATTGTCGAACAAAAAATGTTGTCTATTTTTGCTATTGTACTACCTGCTTCTCATTTTACATAGGGAAAATGAACAGGGTGTTTAAGGGTAGAATACTTGAACACCTTAGGGATATCAGGAATGTTAAAGAAACCAGCGCACTATCACTACATGTAGCTAAAGTGGGTAAAGAACATAAATTTAGCTTTATGGTACTAGAGACTCTGCATAGTACCAAGAGAGGAGGTGACATAAATAATAGAACATAATCTAGTGAACAGAAATGGATTTTGTGCTTTCAAGCTGATAAACCTCCTGGTTTAAACAACAGAGTTTCCCTGAAACTCTTCCTTAAAGCACGGCCATTAAAGCATTGATTTCTCTTTTAATATTTTATCATATATATTTCAATAGTCCATCTTTTATTATTTTTTACTATTGTATTTGTTACCATTTTTAAGTACATATTGTTCATTTAGTCTGTTTTTATTCAATTTTTTAAAGATCTATATATTCTACAGATGTATTTTATCACATGGCTTTTAGCTATGATGTACATTTTATCTGATTTTTGATTGGATATTTTAGTGTTTAAAAATGTAACTGTTATTCTATCTTTGTTGGTCTGATGAAGCGGATGTTATTCCAAGAAAGCGCTTACCTTACTACAATAAAGGACATATTGATTTTCACTGCTTTGTGGAATCAGATCATTTTTCTTTTTCTTGTATTCTCTGTTTTTTGCTTCTGATTCCTTATTTGGTTCAAGGACTGTTTTCATTTGCATAGGACATATGTTTGAGGCCAGTAATCCTCTTGGTGAGGTACTTTTGTGGTCTTTCCAGCTGTTGGAAGTGTCTTGTGAGGTACATCCCAAATGGGGCATTGTACTCTATGATGGGTCTGATGAGTGACAAGCAGAGGGGCACTATAACCTCTTTATTTCCAGATGCAAACCCTTTAGTAATTAGATGGGCTACATAGAAGGATTTCCTAACTACTTTGGCAATATGATTGTCAAAGGAGAGATTACTATCTACCTGGATCCCCTGATCTCTTATTACCGCTTCTGTATTAAGGGGGCTGCCACCTATGTGGTAATTCATGGGTGCTTTGTTTTTCCCAAATGGGATGACTATGCATTTTTTGGCATTTAGCTTGAGACCATGACTTTGACACCAGGTGTCCGTCTCAGTAAGGCCCTTTTGGAGAATGTCCATGTCAGCCGGAAAGTCGAGTATGTCTCCCAGTTTGCAGTCATCGGCGAACTTCGTTAGCCATAGTCCTCCTGTGTTTGCCTGTACTTCTGAGAAGTATATTCCGAACAGTAGGGGTCCCAGGACCAAGCCTTATGGAACACCACTTGTGACTGGTTTACAGTCGGACCTGGAGCCCACTATTCTTACTGTGTGAGTTCTGTCTGTAAGCCAGTTGGCAACCCATCTCGTGACGTAGGGGTTTATGTTCAGGCTGGTGAGTTTTTCTATAATTCCTGAGTGGGGAATGGTGTCAAAAGCCTTGGCGAGGTCAAGGTAGTCTGTGTGAACTACCTTCCCCTCATCTATGGCCTTGGTGACTGTCTCCAAGAAGTCAACCAGGTTTAGTAGGCATGATCTGCCCTTAACAAAGCCGAACTGGGTCGAGTCAAGTGTTTGGAGGTTCCCAATGTCTTTGTTAATGAGTTCCATGATGATGCACTCCATAGCCATACAGCCAGGCTAGTCAGGCTTATGGGGCGATAGTTACCAAGGTCAGTTGTGACCCCTCCTTTGTGAAGCGGAATAACCATTGCTGTGCACCATTCTATGGGCACATAGCCTGTGGAGAGGCTGTGGTTGAACAGTGTGTTTAGGTGGGTGGTTAGTTCATTCTGTAGTTCGTGCAAGATGCAGCCTGGGACACCATCTGGCCCAATTGACACTGTGCTTTTGGATTTTGAAAGGGCTGTTTTCACCTGTGTGGCTGTGATTTGGGAAGCTGCTTCAATCAAATAGAAGCTGCTTCAACAATCCTAAGGGCACAAAAACCCGAGAAGTATGTCACCATGAACAAAACAATCATCAGTGAAAGGAAGTGTACTGTTCATCTGATTTTGTGTCATGAATGATGGAAACTAGTAAAATGAAATGTCATGCTATATAATTTAGAAAAGAACTGTTTACAATAAAGCCTCTACGATATAGTAATTTTGTTGATGTTGTTGAATGTGTGAAACTGTTGCCATTTACTTCACATCTCTCCACTACAGCAGACATCTACTTCAGAGAGCTCAAATTCAAATTCCAAAAAAGAGACAATTCATTCTAGCATTCAGCCATCTATTGTAGTTAAAGAACTCAGCACTTTAGTTCTCAACCTCATATTCACACAATCACAGACAAAGCCAAAAGTAGTAAGGCCATACCAAAATTATAAGGCAAAATCAGGGCCCTTGCTGAAAATCAGGGACAACAGAGAGGTATATGGCAGTTTTTAATACTAGAGGTATAAATGTGAACCATTTGGTCAGAAACACATGATGTCGCATATTGTTTATACTCCTAACACTGCAATTGCATATTCAGGTTATTGCTGTTGCTTTATCCTGCCTTAAAATCTGAACTGCTTACATGAATGAGTCTGAACATATAAGCAACGTTCTAAACATGCCATTACATATGTCATTCAATAAATGTTAGGGCACATAATGTTGAAACTGGGCCTTCAATGAAAAAATACTAGAAGAAAATAATGACAATACACAATAACTTTGTTTTAAAATGTTCTGAATATATATAAAACAAAAGTTATAACATCATATAATAGTGATATAGCTGCACCTTCATACTACTCTCTGTTGAATAGCTATTGGCACTGTAGCAATTTAAAGTGATTGTCACTAAAAACATTTAAAAATATCCAGTTTAATGGACTGATTACCATACTGTCTGCTGCTGTTAATCTTAATACACTGAATGTTGATGTGCAGAGAACACCACTGCTCAGATGTGTAATCTGCAGAATAAGATACAGTTTTTGTTATCCAATGCAAAACACATACGTCTGATGTGAGTGTGGACTGTCTATTCGACTCAAATACTATTTTACTAATAAAGATGATACAGTGGATGTCATGATTGTTATACCTATGCATGAACATGTAGCCCAAAATCAGACAGAGAGACAGTGAGAGAGAGAGAAAACGGAGAGCTTCTGGTCATGGGTAGATACAAGCTTAACTGATATCTTAAAGCAGTGGATTGCTATTATAAATGATCTATATATTTCTGGCAAAGAAAGAATGAAGACACATTTTGATACACAACCTACTTTATTGATCCTTTGTCCCCTTGAAAAAAGTAAAAGAAAAAAAAAGTGTCTGACTTTTTCCACCATCCTCTTTCCCCTTCTCAGTAAAAACCTGCAATAGCATTATTATGAATACACGACTCAACAACAAAATGAAGCTACTATAATCATTGAGGCCAAGTATTTCAATGAGGTAGATTGAAGCTTTTCATCTACTTTCTTGTATGAAATATTTTTTTCACTGAAAGACAATACCATGTTTTTATTGATCTAGTTTAGTGGGAGGCTGCCTAGGCCATCAGAGTGTCTTTTCAGCCATTAAGACATTAAATGCAATGTGAAACAATAACAAAATGAGCATATACCATATATTTTCAGGTGCCATTCATGACTTCTAGACACAAAACTGAAAATCCTAATAACTTTGAAAGGAGTTTTTTTTCTGTTTTCCCTAAGGTGCAGCCATAGGGAAGCTGTTGAAGACTGGTGGGGGGGGGGGGGGGTGGGGGTGGAGGGTGAGAGGTGCACTTATTGATCTAAAAAGGGTAATTTATTAAAAGCTATTTACTACCACAACATAGGTTCGCTTAGAATACATTTTTAGCTTAGCCAATTTCCCTTTTGGTGCTTGAATTAACATTTCCTGATTGGTCTTACCTATCCATGGCTGATATTTGTGCATTACTCATAGTGAGAATAATTCTGATCATACCATAGATAATTTGAAGGGACTCATGTAAGGGATGCAGCATTTAGGAACTGCCTCTATCCATCAGTGGCATGAGGTGCAATCCTGGAGTACATTTTCTATTGCCCATCCTTAGGTCCAACTTGCATTTGAATATGGAGAGGGATTAGCTTTGTTTTACTTGAATGGATAGTCTGTAACCCCTGCCACTCCAGCAGCAGCCCCCTCCCCAGCCACTCCATTGCTCCATTACTTGGCTATTTCTCCTTACTTACCATAAACCCTGTTCAAACCTGTCAGTGTGCATACCATTTTCTTATTTACTTTTACAATGATTAAAGAAAATGAAATAAAATAGCACAAACACTGAGCCATTTGCTAAACAAATAATACAGTCTCTCAATGAAAACAGACTTAGCATGAGCAGAAAACTTCTTTGCCATTGAAACTCACATTAATTGAAAGGGCAGGAAAACCCACATTCATTTTGCATCTGGCCAGTGGAGGACTAAGCTTACTTCTCGGATGTTTTCAAACCATAGGCTCCTTACACATTTTAGGGCCATGCATACATTTATGCATTCTTTGATTCACCTTCCTGATTGTATTAAATTATATTCCTTGTATAATACAGCACCACTTGTTAGAATGTATTTTAAATTTGTAGTTTTGAACAGCCTTCTAGTAAGCAATGAAACAAAATGTATGAACCAATAGTGACAAAACTACCAATTTCAGAAAATTTAAACCATAAAAGGCCACTCACACTTTTGTCATTACAATCCACCAATATCAGTAAATATGCAAAATCTCTATAGAAGTAAAGTCATCTAAGTAATTCCACATTAAAGGGATCTGTAACTAATGAAGAGGATGCTGCTAGCAAGCACATTTATATTTCATTGTTTCATCTACAAATAAAGTGCCTGTTGCCCTTGAAGAATAGATTGCCAATGTTACATTAAAAAATGATAAGCTAGTAATATTGCAATAGGGAATGGATGTCAAACTGACAACAGGCTCATAGTTACAAGGTAAACTCCTCCAGAGGACATTCACAGTACAGCAGCATCCATACCCTTTAAAATACAACACAGTACAGTGATCCATCTGCATACTGTGGGAGTAGAACCCATAGCCTTCTGCATCGAAAGCAAGTATGCTACCTGTTGTGCTACTAACAATAAGAACAGACTTGACATAAGCAGCACTAAACTTCTCTAACCCTGAAGCTCTTGGCTCCTTGCAAAATCTACTTGACACAACTAAATCTCTCAATTTCACAGCAGAAGAAATCTGGAAAAAGACAAAATTTATTTTGGGGAGGGGGGCAAAGGCCCATAACCAGGGACACATTTTAAATATTGCTTGTATAATCTCAGAGAGTTGCTAAAATAGTGTTTTTGTGTTACCTTGTGTTTCCTAAAAAGTTAGGAAGACTGAAACTTAAAGGGCTATCATTATTTAGTGAATACAGTTCTCACTGATTTGCCAGAAAACCACAAATTTTAAGAGGAACAGACCAAAAGTATGAGCCAAATATTCTGTGAAAAACTAGACAGTTGAGAGCTATAGACTCAACTTCCTGAATCAGAAGTGGTGGTATGGGCACACACACACACACACACACACACACACACACACACACACACACACACACACACACACACACACACACACACAGCCTTTGTGTTAATTAACATATTTAAAAGCAGGGACTGTTTGTCAAAGGCTCCATTATGTATATATGTAAAGCTTTACGTCAGATTCCTGGATTATATATTGATTTTGTGGAAAGGGCCTGTAAGAGAAATAGTCAATTAATTTTGTGAACTATCTTTATAATTCTTTTTTTTTGAACTTTATATATTAGTCATAATGTGAGGAGTTTTAAATCAGTGGTTTACAGAAAGCCAACCATCAGTAATTCTTATTTGGACTTCACCAGCTGTCATCCACTTAGTCAGAATAAAAGTATAGTCAAACCCTGCGATTCAGCAAACTTCTGTACAGGAATAGCTTATTCCTGTATGGAAGGGACTGTTCCCGTATAGCATGGCAGCGTGCCATGCATATGCATGAAGGCACGCTGTCATGCTGAATTATGTACATGGAAATGTGTACGAGCACAGGGGACGTGTTTGAGAGCAGTGCTCTCACAAGATACACGCCCCCTGCACACTAAAATTGCTAAACGGCAATGTAAAATGAGTGAGAACGCTTGTAAAACACCCAACCCATCGGGGTAAGAAATCTGGACAAAGCCATAAGGGGCAATCATCCCTACAAAGCCAGAAAGTTGCTAGAATAACAGGTTCAGCATTAGCATGGATATACTGAAGTGTACAAATTAAAAAATAAAACACATATTTTTTTTTAAATATGCAATAAAGTTTAAGGGTAGCTGCATGGGTGTGCCCGTTGCTTAGCTATGCTTAGCCCAGCTGAAATGGCAGGATAAGTTAAAAAGCAATAGACATCCAGCATAAACATAAGTGCAATAGTGTAGTGGTCAGAGTGTATGCCTTGCATGTAGTCATTCACAGTTTGAGCCTCACTAAAGCCATTTCCATTTTGTATGTGTAAACATTACAATTGTAATTTATCTGTATATTTATGAAGGAAGTAACTTATTTTTCTCAACCTGAGTAGGGTATTAGGCCTGGATGTGAGGTGTCAGTGTAATAAAGTAGTGATACCCCCATATAAACACAAGTGCCCCATACAGTATAGTCACACAAGAATAAATTAATTACAGCACATTGGGGGATGTCAGGGAAGGTAAATAAATCTATATTATGTAATGAATGATGAATCAATCCCATACAGTTGTTAGACCAATATAATAAAACATAAGCAATTCTAAGCATTGCACAGCTATGCTGACCAAGTGTAAGCATTGTTTACATATAGGTTCATAGGTTTATAGGTAGGTACTAGGCTATCGGCCCAAGGGCCTTCGTAAGCCTAGCCAACAAGGTTACCTGGCTTACGCCACCCAAGAAAGTTATTTTCCTGTGCCACTGTCGAGCAGAGACACAGAAGTGATCCCCGGGGTGTATTTCCTATTTCCCATCCACCCATCAAGATTTTTCTTGAAGAGTGCTAATGAAGAACTTTGCTTGACATAGATGGGTAGCCTGTTCCAGAGTATGGGAAGTCTCTGGGACAGGAATCTATCCCTCCAGCATGTCCTGTTTATTGTGGTGACAAGGTTTAGGTCCCTAGAGCATGTAGCTCAGAGAGATTGGGATTTCTTTATGTGTAGCATGTCCAACAGCTCTGGGTTTGACATAGCTTTATATGTTAGGCAGAGATCACCTCGGAGTAGGCGATATGCTACTGAGTAAAGCTGGAGTTTTTTGAGGCAGTCAGTGTAGAGCATTTGTTTGAGGCCAGTAGTCCTCTTTGTGAGGTACTTCTGTGGCCTTTCCAGCTGCTGCGGATGTCTTGTGAGGTACATTCCAAAAGGGGCATTGTACTCTATAATGGGTCTAATGAGTGTCGAGTAGAGGGGGAACTATGACCTCTTTTTTCCTGGATGTGAACCCTTTTGTGATGAGGTGTGCCACATAGAAGGACTTCCTGACTACTGTAGTGATGTGACTATCAAAGGAGAGACTACTGTCATCCTGGGTCCCAAGGTCTCTTATCACACATTCGGTGTTAAGTAGATTGCTGCCTATGTGGTAGTTCATGGGTACAGAGTTTTTGCCAGAGGGGATGACACTGCACTTTTTGGCATTGAGCTTGAGGCCATGGCTCTGACACCAGGCATCTGTCTCAGCGAGGCCCTTCTGTAGGATATCCACATAATTTGGGGACTTGATTATGGCTCCTAGTTTGTAGTCATCTGCAAACTTCATTAACCAGAGGCCTTCTATGTTAGCCTGTACATAAGAGAAGTAGATACCAAACAGAAGAGGTCCCAGGATGGAACCCTGTGGTACTCCACTTGTCACTGCTTTGAGGTCAGATTTGGAGTCTGCAACGTTTACAGTGTGGGTTCTGTCAGTGAGCCAGTTGGCAACCCATCTTATGACATAGGGATTTATACCTAGTTTAGTAAGTTTATCTACAATTCCAGAATGTGGGATGGTGTCGAAAGCCTTGGCGAGGTCAAGATAGGCTATGTGAACCACCTTACCCTCATCTACAGCCACCTCAAAGAAGTCAATCAGGTTCAGGAGTCATGATCTGCCTTTCACAAACCCGAATTGGGAGGGATCCAGAGTTTGGAGGTTACCAATGTCTTTGTTTATGAGTTCCATGATGATACGTTCCATGGCCTTGCAGACCAGGCACATCAGGCTAATAGGTCGATAGTTCCCAGGATCAGTGGTGGCTCCCCCTTTGTGGAGTGGGATAACTGTTGCTGTGCACCATTCAGTGGGCACAAAGCCTGATGCGAGGCTATTATTGAACATGGTGCTTAAGTGGGGAGCCAGTTCATTCTGAAGTTCATGTAAAACGCAGCCTGGGATGTTGTTTGGTCCCATGGATGCTGTGTTTTTGGCTTTAGAGTGTAGCTTTTACCAGTGTAGTTGTGATTACAGGGACTCTGCATTCTTTCTGTATAGATATGGGCCCTTTAGGGGGTGAGGGGGATAAAGTTAGCACTGAACCTGTCTGCCAGGATGTTGGCAATATCAGTTGATTCTGTAATTTTTGTGCCGTTGTGCTATAACTCAGAGCAGATCTGGGTGTTGCCATCCAGATTCTTGACATAGCTCTAGAATGCTTTGTGGTTGTCCTTAGAATTAGTGGTGATTTAGTTTTCTTAGCTAGCTTTGGAGGATCTTATAAGCGATCTCAGCTTCTTACTGAGGCTGATCAGGGAGCTCCTCCACTCATGGGATTTTACTCTCCTTTGCAATAGTTTCTTCCTTCTGTTGTACAGTTTGTTTATGGCATAGGTTCATAGGTTAGCACTAGGCTATCTGCCCGAGGGCATTTATAAGCCTAGCCAGAATGTGTTGGCTTTTGCTCCCCTTTTAGATTAGTTTCCTGTGCCTCTGTCCAGCAGGGCCACTGAATTGATCCCCGGGATAAATTTTCAGTTTCCCATCCACTCATCAAGATTTCTCTTGAAGAGGGTCAATGAGGTGCTCTGCCTAATGTACATTGGAATCTTGTTCCAGAGCAAGGGATGTCTCTGAGACAGAAACCTGTCCCTCCAGCATGTTCTATTTATTGTTGGGGTGAGGTTTAGATCCCAGGAGGGTGTGGCTCTAAGGGATTTGGTTTTCTTTAGGTGGAGCATGCCCATCAGTTCTGGGTTTGACATGGCCTTGTGAATACTAAGCAATGAATAGCCCAGCTAAGTGGATTTGCCCACTGGTATGCAATGCTGAACCCGGCCCTTTAAGCACTGCCAACCTTACCTAAGCAGGTTTGCCCGTAGCTTAGCTTAGCTCAGCATTTTCAAAACCATCCAATCATGGCAAAGGGTGGGAAATCAGTTGTATTTAAATCCCACAGGCAGGAATACAGCTCATAACTGGTTGTAACTCTCTACTGTAGGCAGTATGGCAAGTGTTGGAGAGGGCATGTGCTTTTGGGTCCAGCGCTGGGGAATACAGGAGTCCAAGGCTATGGTAGGACTCCTGGTAAAAAAACATGATGTGAGACTGCTGCAGGACTAGTACCAGGGTTCCCAATATAAAGCGGAAGCCTGGGAAAGTCTTGCCCATGATCTCACCAGTGCCACTGGTATCCCTCAGACTGGTGAGCAAGTCCGGCACCACTATGCCGCCTTGAAACGGAGGAACAGGGAGCTCTTGGTACAGTGGGTCCAAGAAGCAAGAGAGATGGGAGATGTCCCAGCAGTGTGTGTTTTCATAGCAATAGCTGTTTACCAAAGTCCAGCCTGTGTATGTGATGGATAGGTTTGCATAAATGTTTCTCTATTTTCATTACAGCTGCAGCTGAGTGGGGCTGTGAACCAAGAATCCCATACCACCAGGTTGCAAAGGCTGCGTCGCGAGGCTGGTGAGTAACAATCATGCTTGTAGTAGTCATACCAAGTAAATATAAAGGAGTAAAATGTCACCTGGCAGTATAAAAATGTGTATGGTTTCTACTGAATAAACAAGACAATATGACAGTAATAGTCCCATATAGGTCATATTTAAATAAAAGTGTAACTGCCTGGCAATAAAGTTCTAAAGCCTGGACTGGTTGTGTTTACTCTGGTATTGTATGGCTTCACATGTTGCATTCACCAAGATCTGGTATCCTAATAGTATTGTTGTGTTAACCACTGTTTCTCACACTGTGCTACATATAAATATGTCTAGGAATGTCTGTATAAGAATGTTGTAATTACAAGGTCAGATTGTACAACCAAAAGAGACTTAGACAGAAAACAATGAAGGAAGAGAAAGCAGTGTCTAAATAGCTCACTCTGATGAAACACAAATTGTTGTATTTTTAGCAGACACAGCCATGGTTTGAATCCTTTGAGTGGTACTAAGCTGTATGCATAATTTTAACTAAGAATCTGGAAATATGTGTAGAAACAGTCAAGTAGTGTTAACAAACATTCCCCCCCACAGGTCTACCAGGTAAGAGAAGTAGAATGTAGCTATAAGATGGTTGAAATATACACTGTGTACAAACATACCACTGCCCAAACCATGGCCATAGGGTATTGTAATAATACCTGTAGAGTAATGATTAGAGCAATGATCATTAAAGTTGTGACTACTGCAAGGATATACAAGTTGTTAATTGACATCCCCCCCCCACCATATCTGCAACAATAATCTAAACACACAAATCAATAGGTATGTTTTACACCACACCTACGGTTGGAACATATGTCCTATTGTTCAACAAATATTGAAATCTGTTTCTATTAATGTTCCATGTTGAAATACTATCATTGGTGGCCTGTTACTATCAATGTAACCTGCATGTCGTTGTAATGGCCACTGTGTTTCCATATAAGCATGTGTTCTGTTTGCTATGCAACTGCTCCAAATCTGTTGTTTTGGGTTAATGGGAATATCTATGCATGCTGTTATAACTAATCCTGGCTTGTGTTGACTATTACTAACCCACATATGTTCTAAAACTGCAACACCATAGCACGTTTGGGAAGGCCGAGCCCAGTGGATCCACCTCTCCCACCTCATCTGGCCATGGCACCGAGCCCCAGACCTTCTGGGACCCACCCCGGGACCTCCTTGTCTGCAGGTCCTGCACCACCTATGGGTGGAACCACCTCAAGGGATGGGGCTTGTCCCCCCCAGGACTGGGCATGGACAGGATACTGTCACCCAAAGCCAGGTCCGGGGATTGGTGGGTAGCGAGCTCCAAAAGGAAATTGGAGATCTGCTATGCCAGCTTGAGGGCCATGTGGTGAAATTAGAGGGTCAGCCTGCCCCCCCACTGCTCAGCCCCCAGCACATCCACCTTTGGGGCCATGAAGGTGCAGTGGTGACTGCCCATGGGTGGGGACCTCAGTCCCACTGTTTCCATTTGGGGGCTCATGGGTTTCCAATTTCCAAACACCCCTCCCAGTCCAAGGTGTTTACCCCCCACATGTGTCATATAACACCCCTGTATGATGTCTTGTATGTCTTCATACCCAACCTACCTCCCCAAATATACCTACTATCCTTCCCCAACATCCCACTCTCACCTTAAACAAAAAAGGGCAATCTGTTCCTAAAAAAAAATTTGCCCCATACATCGCAGTCCATTTTGCACACATGTCCACTGGACACATGTAATCCAGTCTAATTGGCTTCAGAACACATTATTGTTATCCTCACCCTTCTCTCAGGGTTTTAAGTTTCCAAATATACCTCCAAATTCAGTTTCTGCACAGCTGTTGCTGTAGAAGAAATGAACAGCTATTGACCTTCCCTACACCCGTCCTGCACATCCCTAGCTACTTTGCCTATTGTCATTCCCTCTGCATGCCCCCTTTTTCACACTTTCCTATCACCCCTTTTTTCTTTTCTTTTAAAGAAATTGGTGCGGGGGTAAGTGGGAGTAAGCTCTTTTAAGCAGTAGTAAGCAGGATAAAGCCTGTTTGCATGGTACTAAGCAATGCCTACACAGATTAAGCACTTTTAAGGCTGTCTGTCAGCAAATTTAACTGGAAGTTAGCATTGCTTATCGCCATGCAAACCCATTCAAACCTGCTTACAACTGCTTAAAAGTGCCTTAATCACTCTGTATCCAACAGCCTTTGTTCTGCCCAGCAACAAAATAATTACCCCTTGCAAGGCTCGAACCCAGGACCCTGCACACCATTGCAATTTACCACTAAACCATCTGAGCCGTAGATATGTTTGATGTTTTCTCAAGCATACTATGTAGCACAGTCATTCAACAGTAGGGAAAATGTATTTGTGTGTGTGTGTGTGTGTGTGTGTGTGTGTGTGTGTGTGTGTGTGTGTGTGTGTGTTTCTGCGTGTAGTGCATTTGGACATCAGAACATCGGATCCACACTCTGAACCTCTCACTGCAAAAAAACTGACCAAAGGCAGTGTAAATGGGGTTGAAGGGGACCAGACTAGGGACCTCTTGTAATTATAGCCCTTATCCCATCCTCCACAGCTGAACTGTTCTGCCTAGCAACAAAATACTAAGCCCTTGCACGTCCTGAATCCAGGACCCTATACATTATAGCCACAACAGATTACCACTAAGCCATCCGAGCTGCAAGAAGTTGGGATGATTTCTCTAACATATCATGCAGAACAGTCAGTCTACCATAGGGAATGTACAATGTGGAAGCACTAAACATTCTAATGATATATATATACACACACGCACACACACACACACATATATATATATACATACATATAATTTTATATATATATATATATATATATATATATATATATATATATATACATATATATATATATATATATATATATGTAAAGAGAGTATATGTATATATATATATATATATATATATATATATATATATATATATATAGTGGGTGCACAGAATATCAAGCAGCCATTATTCCTACAGTTGCCACCTTTTCAAATGGCCAGAGTCTGATTCTTTCCTACAAATGAGAATTATTGCATGAAAACATATACCCACACACAATGCAAAGGACATACATGACACGACGCATTTTGCATATGTATAAATGTTTATTTGTGTATTATTTCAGTTGTTTATGCCATTTCTTGTAGCATTTAGGTGTTTGAAATACATAATAACTGATTAATGCAACTCTCAAAAAAATATGATACTGTACTCCGCAAAAAACAAGATACTTTGCTGTCTAGGCTAACACCTTCAAGTAGTACAACAGAAAAAAACACACTTGCCTTGAAGACAAGAATCAATCAACACTTAATCACAGATGTAGCTCAACAGCCTCCAATTACACTCTGTAGTCAACCCCCTAGGGGAAAAATTATCAATTGTCACAATGTAAATGTATCCATTTCATAACAATGCTTAACTTATTAATGGTACTATCACACTGACAAACAAAACTGTGTGCAAAAGAGTAAGCTCTAGCCCACCACTGTCCCCATGGTGAAATATATGAAAATGTACAGCCATATACCATTATGTTTCTTACTAGTAATATCCCTCACATTTCTAACAGCCTAGGTTAAAAACATTTAAGACCCCTCCCCTACAAAATGTCTTACAAGGGGATATAACAGCATTCTCTATACACTGACCTCTTGACTGTAAATGATCACACATGTTTTGTCCAGCTGTAGCTCTCATATATATGGACACTACCCTAGAACTTGTGTGGGAGTCCACAACATCACTGGAATGATAGCAGGAATATCAGCACTAAATAATGATAGACCATACCTATCAACCTCTTACTGCATGACATCTGGACAAAGCCTGGTATATAAGTGGAGGGCAGAGGCTAAAACACAGGGCCATATTTGAAATATTGCTGTTATATACTGTGAAAGTTGCTGGTGTTACATGATTGGTTGCAACGTACCCTTGTTGAGGAATATGAGTCAGAAGCACAAATGGATATCGCCATGTACTGATAGCAATCAACATAGAGAATGCCACTGATTTGTCAAGGACAAGATCTGTGTGCGGAACAGACAAAACATAACAGCCAAACCTCTGGCCATCATGTGGATAGCCCCACATTTGAGAGCTATGCAGACTGCATTCTATGCAAAACTAGCATGTACACACAAACCCTGTAAAACTAGCAGTATTCATTGAATATAACAGCAAAACTCACACACTGTCCCTAGGTCTGGAACCTTATACAAACATGTATTTGGCCTGTGTCCACAAGTCTTGTTGTAAGAGGTATTCCTACCTGCTGTCTGTAACACTGCTGCCCCCAGACATGAAGGATGTCTTCCATACAAGCAAGGTAAAGGGACAATGTCTACATAATGTAGTTATTTATAGTAGTGGGTTGCTATGACATTGACTATTGGAAGAACTACACAGCTGCCTGCATGCAATTAGCAAGTGGGGAACAGCAATTGGTGTAGAGGCCATCACTTGAACTTGAGCATCACCTACAAAAGCCATGCTGGAACCTATTCAAACCAGCTCAATCCCAGTAGTTGTAATAATGGGATAGATGATTATGAAAAATGCATATGTGCTATCAGTACTTGCTGTAATAATGTCCTGCTGAACAACTGCTATGGACATAGCATCTGGCTCTATCTGTAGTGGGCAATACCTGTCAACTGTGCAGATCTTCACAGAATGTCAAGATGAAGCCATCATAGTGTTTGTTCTGTTCATCCAAACACCTATATAAGTCTGGCAAATAGCTGGAGATGGAAGTAATCAAGTAATGACAGACACATGAGTTTCAGAACTCACCACCTTCAGAACAGTCATGGTAATGTGAAATGTATCATGCTACAAACTTCATAGGTTTGTTATAAGCATATCTATGATATGCCCCTATATATCCCCTCCCCAATGTTAGGCTTTGTCCACATTTGATGCTCTAAGAGGTGGATAGGTCGGGTCACAGCTGAGGAGCCTGACACACCCTGGGGAAGGACAGCTCACATATAGCAACCACTAGAGTGTCTGTCAAACAGTTGTCTATGCCACTGCTAGGCCAGTTAATGGGATGTTGCCCATATCCATATGTTACCTGTGAATATGAGTATTATACATGTTTGTATTGTAAATCTAGGATAACTATATAGGGCATGAGCATAGTAAAGCACTGTTGCATATGTGTGTGTTAAAGTGCATGTGATATATTGAATTAATAACATTCAACTGTACAGTGTTCTGCTGGACAATGTTCACACTTGTGACAGATATCTGCAGTCGCATACACATATACTTGGGTTATGTCAGCTATATTAATACTTAATCAAAATTGATTTCCGTGTTGTCACCCAGTGATGTGAACCAATGGCCAGACGTCCTGGTATAACAGGTTGAGATATATGATTGAGCTGCAAGACTGTAAATACAGTGTGCTATACTTACATAGAACACAAATATATACCAGGAATCCCCTGAGCATGTGTATGTATGCGTATGTTCAGCTGAAAGGCACAGAAGTAATAACATGGGTCACAATCAGTCCGCAAAATAGGATGTGCATGTTGCACATGTGTGCAATATCATTGCCACTGCATACAACAAAATAAAATGTGTACTGCTACTGATTGTTGCAGTGCCATGACACTGATATGGGTGCTACAGTAGGCATGCTTATCAGGTAGTAATCAGAGAAGTGTACAACTGTGTTATGACCCACTGTCCATGCCTACCACTAACAGCTATATCAACACCCATATACACTGGATATCAAAGTGTACACACCCCTGTTGGAATGCCAGGTCTGTGTGCTGTATGCCAATGTGAGCAAAGAAAGTCATGCCAAAACATTTATCACCTCAAATGTGACCCATAACCTATGCAATTCTATTGAAAAAGAAACAAAGCCATTTCATGGAAGGTGAGCAACCATTGCCAAGTGAAGATGTGATATGATGTTAGAGTACAAACCAAGACAAATGGATGTTGCAATCATCTCAGCAGGTGTTTACACAACATATCAGTGTAAGGGTGTGCACACACATTCAACTGGCTTACTGTGCTGAGTATTAATGCCCATATGCTTTCAGAGGACAGGTTGTTATGTTCCCTATTGAACTGAACAGGCTATAGGTAACATCACAGGTGGGGATTGTGTTGACGTGTTTTTGTGGGGTCATGTTTCAATTGCACAACTACCATGCATTGTAACAGGGGTGTGTACACTTTATATCCACTGTAGCTATATGGAATCAGCAGTACCTGACCTGTACAACCAGCCTCCACCAATGATAGAGTAATCTCCCTTGGTGGGCAGCAGCAAGACACAAAGCACATAATAGGTTGCCATAGTGGCTGTACAGGGACACATAGGTGCAGACCACAACTTGAAAGCAAGTGCACCTCTACCTGAGCAAGCATGTAGTTTCACAGGTGACTTCCTGTAAGGCTGACTATGACTAGAAATCAGACATATTCAAACCACCAAGGCCAATTGCAACCATGTCTCTACATATGTACGCAGTCTCAGAGACACTAACACAAGTCAACCTGTACTGAGGGTAAAGCACATCTCATACACACATGCCATGGATACAGACAACCTGCATCAGACAGGATAGGTGGGAACAGTGGCACCATGTCCACAACATTTGTACAGGGGGATATGCACATCAACACACTCCTGCCCACATCATTAGTGAGCATGTACATAATGCTGACTGATGGCAACAACAACAAGTCTCCATGGGGCATGAAAACATCACAGCCTGCCTCCTACATAAACTCAGGCATGTGCTCACAGCTCCCTCACACACTACACTCAAACACAGACTTGCCACCATCAACACACCATCCACATTGAAGATGGCCACTGTCATCCCTCTACACAGAAATGAATGGAGAATAGTGGATTATGCCATTAAGTGTCCAACACTGGGGGAACTGGACAGGTCAGGGCCAGGGTGTAATGCAAGATGTCAAAGCCAGGATAGCTTACCGTGTTATGATATAGCCTGAATTATTTGCAAGTAATATCCACTGTTGATGTGCACGTGGACAACCATATGAGATCCTGTGACCTTTTTTCTGTTTATGTCTTCCAAGTACAATGCCCTGGAAATGTTTACCAGCATTCACGAACCTTGAGAATGACAGAATTATCCAATTCATTATCCAGCATCATGGCATATTATTTGGCCGCAGGGCCCAGGATCTGCAGGAGAGGACCACCCTGTGGAACGAGCTCGTCCACAGGGTAAATGATGTTGGCCTGCACAGCCAAAATTATGAGCAGGTGCAACATCATTGCACTGCCTAATCTGCCACACATGTCAGCATGCTGCTGCTGTTAGGAGGGACCAACTAGCCGCAGATGGCAGTCATGCCATCCAGCCCCCACTGACACATGCTGAGGAGCTCCTCACCAGCCTTGGGGCACCTGCCCACCAGACAAGCCAACAGGCAGAAGACAGCATTGTGGAGGTGGGTGCCACCCACACAGTGGACGTGGAGTGTACAGATAGGGCCCCAGGGCACATTACTAGACCACTGTTGCTTATCCATTTTTATCTGTAAAGTATCTACATGCATATGTCAGATAAGATAGTCTGTTGCTGGAGTGTAGTAATGAACAGATGTGCATAATCCTTAGTATTATGGGTTTGTACTGTTGATGTGCTGAAATGCTGCTTCTACCCTGTACCAATGTCAAAGGTGTGGTTACTGACATTACTTCTCTCACACAACTATTTAGGTCTCTTTGGTATACAACTGAGGCATCAGTCTGTAACTGGTGAGTATGGAGTTGTTTTGTTAAGATTTTCTAATACACCAGCCATGTTATGGCCATGCTATTTGCCATGCACACATTTAACACACCTACCCATAATGCATGCTGTACATGTTCATTTTTGTTGGTGTTAACTGCACTGCTTCATGGTGGTCACCATGGTGGCATATCTGAAGGGTATGTAAGATTCCTGCAGTATACCTAACAACCTGTCAATGCAAGATGTGTGGACAGAGATGAACATAATGGAGGGACAAATGACCTTCAGTAGGGACATGTCTGAAACATTACCCTTATACAGTGGATACAACAGTGTATACAGCACTATTACAATGGCAACTGTTCCTGATATAAACAATGGCAGACCACAAAAGCACATTCCACACCTTTTGCAAACTGTAATGTGATCCTAACATGAGCAATGAATTTGTAATATGGAATCCTATGTTAGGACAACAAATATGGGGAATACAAACCTTATCAAACACTGGAAGCATATGTGTGCACACACTCCAAATAACATATTGTGGAAGCAGCTTGTGATGTACTGACAGCATTCACTCTTCTTGAGTACACACCTGCTGTCAAGTACAGGACACCAATGTCACACCAAGTAATGGTCTGCTGTTCAAGAAGTATGTCCATGACATTTGCCCACTCACCTGCAACAGAGGCAGCCGTGGCTTGCACACATCGTACAAACCATGAAATGGTTCCCATATCCAAAAGGAAACACTCAGGAGTGGGAAAAGTAGCCTTACCTCACCATTACATATACCATGGCAAACAGTGCAGACAGCCATCTATGTGTGTATGAACTATGGGACGACATTGATGTAGAAAATAAACAGATGCCATCCAAAACAGATGACAAAACATGTTGCAAACTAGTCATGGAGGCTGCCCAGAAACATGCAGCAACACTGTGGGACTTGCAGAAATGTCTAGCAAGTACTGCCTGTGCAGTACCTGTGTTGACAATTGCCTGGATTCTGCATAAGTCTACCCTATGGGTTAGGGTAATCAGACGGAAGAGTTTCCCACATGAAGCATCATCCAGGGCTCTGTACAGGTAGCATAAGCATAATATCAGGTCTCCCAAAGGCATGTGTTGCAATGTGTAATGGTGTCATGAGACCAACGCTCAAACCTACAGACAGTATTCATAAAGATATGTTTGGTGCACAAGCAATACCACACTCCACTTCAGAGCCACCATCCACAATTTTTAGCTTGCTGGTGCCAGTGTACACCTTTAAGGTTGCTGTTCATTAGCTGGAACTAGGCTGGTAGACATGATGTTTGGATTTTAGAACACTGCAAAATCACACTCATGTGTGGCCCATAGTTTTCAGGCATCTTTAATAAGGCTAAGGATGGGGAGGGGTGTCAGCTTGAAACACAACAGTGAACTGAAGCATACTTCCAAAGCTCGCTAAGAATGGCTGTTTCTGAACACTGTCAATGTTATGAATTGTGCCAGACATAACCCATACTCTACAGCAATAGTGAAGCCACTGTGTGACCTCCAAGGGCTGTGGACATGAACTGACCTTGCAATCTGGCAGAGTTGGGGGACCTTTGCAGGGCAGAGTGACCAAATAATAGCAAGTGAAGATGGGCCATGCTAGTATACCCCTTTCAGGAATAATGACTGCTGTAGTTCATTTAACAGGTGCTTCAACAAACCATCATGTTCAGGGTGTTCACACTTATGCAACCCACATATCGTATGCATCTCATTCAGCATCTGCACAACTAACACATTTGTTTGATACTGCATTGGACTGCACAGATCATATGTCACATATCAGGTGTGTGTAATGTTAACAAATTAAGTATTGTGGCCCCATTGCATATCATGGAAGAGGCTGGCATGTCAACAAGGGTGTGTACACTCCTCATATCCATGTTAAGCTTTGAAGGTTGTCAGTGTAACTGGATTTTATTGCACATACATGCATTGCTGATGATGAGATCTGCAAATGAAAGGTCAGGCATTAATTATTTACATCAGTCCTCATATCATCCCAGGTATGTGCCAGACAAACACATAGAGGCTGTGAGCAACAGAGCAAACATAACTGCCACATATATACACATTCAGCAATGGTCTCTACACTTGTGAGGTATGGTGCACAGTACATGCCAGTGTGCTGTACAGGTGCACAGCAATACTGTGTACATGGGTGCAATGTGTTCCAGGGGAAGGGACATCACCTACTAACACAACTCATGCATCACAGAGATGTATAATGTTGGTAACAAGAATTGAGTATGGCTGCAGTGCATGCTGTTGAGTGCCATATGTCATGCATGTTGACTGTTGGGTAATGAGAGGTCTGTATAATATCTTTGTGCCACCTCACCTGTAAGTGTGTGTGTGTGTGTGTGTGTGTGTGTGTGTGTGTGTGTGTGTGTGTGTGTGTGTGTGTGTGTGTGTGTGTGTGTGCGTGTGTGTGTGTGTGTGTGTGTGTGTGTGTGTGTGTGTAGAAGTAAATCATAATGTAAAGGTCTTAATTTACATTTCTTATCTGTCCCTCACAGGTGGCGAGGTGGGTCAGGGTCCCTCCTGCAGGCAAACTGATGTTAGTGTCCATACAGACTCTGATAATGATGATAAGCATAGTGAGGCACAGGCAGGGTTGTCAGGGACTGAATCTGTGCTATTGGTTGCCATTCCACTTTTATCCACCCCATCCCCGCACAAAGTCACAATGCCCATACATACCCCATCACCAGTGGCCATAGATGAGGGACAGTTGGTGGGTGGTGGCATGGGACAGAAAAGTGTGGTGACTATGGTAAGTGTGTCTGTACACAGCAGCCATATCCAGATGACTCACAAGGTCCCACACAGGCAGATGTACAGGGGTGCTCATAGGAGGGCTGCTGGCCATCATGCCCCTGGCAGAAGTGCCACAGCAGGTGTCACCAGACACAGGTTTTGGGCCCTCATGGAGGCACAGACATGTATAGAATGTTACACCAGAGATAGTCTGAGGCTGCAGAGGGCTACTCTTCCTGCTGTACGTGGCTACATCCATGATCTTGCAGACGCCCACCCTTATTTTACAGAGGCCATGGAAAGCCGGTCGGGTGAGATGGTGGGAATCCTAGACCATGTGGTGTCTGTGGTACAGCATATGGTGGGGGTAGGGCATCAGCCACATGGACGTAGGTCAGCAACACCAACAAGTGAAGGTCTACGTGGACATGCAACATCTCACTACAGCTCCCATAGTGGCAGTACCAGCAGCAGCACTGTAGGGGGGGTACTGTTTACACCACAATGCAGCAGGCCAAGTGCAAGTGAGGTATGTCCAGAGCTTCCTGTAAAGTGAACAACATCACCAGGCCTTGTACAGTATGGTAATGGGGAATGTACTGTTTGTTAATGGACAAAACATAGTATAACATAATGTCAAATACACATTGACAAACACATACAGTCATAGACACATTTGACAGACCTGGGTTTAGCAGTACTGACTACCTTGTCAGTGAGTCCATACTGTTACAGAGTTTTTGCACATAACACATGCATCATTGGGCTAGATAGTGTCATAAGTTAGCTGTATGGTTGATGGTTATCTTGGTCCTCATACAGTATACCTTTTGACATGTACTGGGGGTACCATGGTGTAAAGACAGTATACCCAGCACCACCACCCCACATTGGATATTGTACTCACTGAAACCTATGATAATGCTCTGACATACCCACAATCACACATTGACCAGGACTGCAATACAAACCCTTGTCTATCTAATTATTGCTACTACAGGGATATGCATTTATTGCACATGCCACAGGGATAGTAGGGTGAGGATTTTGTCATGGCTCTCCTAATGACAGCAACATCACCATACCTTATAATGTATGGCAACGTTTAGTGTATTTGGAGAATGTGGCATCAGACTTCTGTTTCCTACAAATATGCACACTCACACACAATTGCACACACATACATACACACACACACACACACACACACACACACACACACACACACACACACACACACACACACACACACACACTCAGATTTGCAAGGACTCGAGGGTAACCCATGCAATCTACCCATTTGTAGAACAGTGTTATGCTGGTACTGGAAGCTCCAGGTAGCCCATAGGTGAAGAGTGTCACAAGGTACATTTAATGTGAATTACAGCAGCAGCCCTTTCTAAGTATAGCAATGGGGAGTGTAGTGGGTGAGAAGGCCCTCAGAGTATTTTCAACTACAAGTTTACAAACACACAGACACTGTTATTCTTAATAATGCACACAGACACACTTGTCAGTACTGAGGTCCATAGGTGCAGGTGTTCCTAGTTGTGTACCAGGCTAATGTCCATGGAGAGATGAGAAGAGTAGGGCATGTGAGTACACTGGTATCATGCCACCTGACATTTGTCACCAGGCCATCAACTGATGTCACTTGAGTGATCCCCAGGGTGACAGTTAAATTCAACATCCACTCATCTGGTTTTCTCTTGAAGAGGGCCAATGAGGTGCTCCAATTGACATGTATGCAACATATATTGGATAACATGGCTAGTGTCTGGGTTAGGGATCTGTACCCAAACATGTTCTGTTAACTGTGGTAGTCTGGTTGAGGTATCCATGGCATGTGGTGCATATAGAGTGGGGTTTCCTAGCTGTGGCATTCATTGGACAGCTGGGCTAACATGTAAGTGTCAGTCAATCAGACATTGCCTGTGAGCAGCCAATATGAATACCTGACATCTGCAAATCTGTACAGAGGACAGACAGAAAGTAGCTAGCCAACAGGTTATGCATTAGGTTGAATGTTTTGACAGATAGACGTCTGAAACTGATATGTATGCCATTACTACATGACAGCAGTCCTCAATGACATGTCCTAAAAACATAGTAGCCTACAGTTAATATCAACATATCAGATCAATATCCAATAGGAGATGCATAAAAACATACAGGTCAAACACCAAGAACACGATAGTCAGTACTCAGTCCATCTTTGCATGCAGGGGTGTATGGTTCCAGTACTACAATCTGCAATCTACTCTTATTTGGAAAAGCACTGTTAAAAGTAGTAACATAATGATACAATACATGCAAGTGTGACTACATATAACCTGGGATACTACCCAAGTATGAAACACATACAAAGAGAAAAGATTGTGGTACTACCCATATATACTCAGGTGTCCCATACAGTATACTCACACCTCTTGCTACTGTAATGACAGCACATAGAAGAATGTTATGTACATGGAATTAAATACACTTATTAAAGATGTCACTACCCTACTATTTTATCAGACTGGAATGTGATCACTGGTTACCAGGGCTGAGTTATGCTTAGCAGGTGTAAGCATTGCTGAAATGTAAATGCTACGCAGATTTGCACACTGGTAAGTGAAGCCTACATGGTGTAAGCATGTATTCATTTAACTGTACGTTAGCACCTCTTAAAGTCACTTTAAAGCACCTGAATCACCTTGTCTCCATCAGCCCTTGTTCTGCCCAGCAACAAAATAAATAACCTGTGCAGGTCTTGAACCCAGGACCCTGTACACTACAGTCACAGCACTTAACCACTAAGCCATCTGAGCTGTGAAGATTTTCAAATATATCATTCAGTACACATACTGAATCGTAGTGAATGACTGCTTTGACTACTACAATTGTTTAGTACTTGTAAGTTAAAATAGTGTTGAATCAGTCATGTTCTTATATGTAAATATACACATAGATTAATATTGTGGGATACATCTGAAAAGGTATATACAACACTCATGTTTACACACACACACACACACACACACACACATATATATATATATATATATATATATATATATATATATATATATATATAGATACATTGGTATATATTTCTATCGCTCTCTCTCTCTTTCTATATATATATATATATGTGTGTGTGTGTGTGTGTGTGTGTGTGTATATATATATATATATATATATATATATATATATATATATATATATATGATTTCCCCTTCACAAAGTCGAACGGCCACAATCTCGAAATGCATATGGTCGAGACCATATGCTCAAAATTCTAGAAGCTCGACCATCTGAATGGGGAATGGCATACAGAGCAAAATAGTAGATTTCCTTTTCTTCGCTAAAGTGCGATCTCAGAGTTGGAATAAATAAGTAGCGGGGGTGTGGGGGGTGCAGGAGGGGTTGCCCCCTTTACAGAAACACTTTTTTTTGTGTTACATTTTTTTTCCATTCCCTTTGATGAAGTCTATGCATTTTGAGTTTTTATGTGTGTGTGTGTGTGTGTGTGTGTGTGTGTGTGTGTGTGTGTGTATATATATATATATATATATATATATATATATGTATGTATGTATATATAAAACATATGTAGTGGAGTCATACCTCAACACCATAACTCTCAACCTCTTAGTGCAATGGACGTAATATATGTATTGTAGTTATAAATACAGAATGTTGCTACAGTGACAGGGGTTGTGTCAACATACATGTTGTGAAGGAAGGCTCTTCTGAAACTGACATGTATGCCATCAGTTACTGACAGACATCATAAAATCATCATATTGAAGTACCACTCAAATCACAGTAATGATCCTGTGGAATACAGAAGAAATATGAGCAATAAACATGGACAGTGTCAAACAATCTGGTCAGTCAGGAGGTATACACAGAACTCCTTAGTGCAAGAAATTTGGAACAAGCCTGACAAAGGGGATGTTTAAATCCATGAAAATGGGGATATATCACAAATACTGGACTAGATAAGCTCACACAGTTGATGCATTCACACCCTCCTGTCTGTCCTAACACATATTAACAGGTGGAGCAGAGGTCCCAAGCCACATACTTCCCACTAGTTAGTGGCATACATCTTCACAGCAGCTCACTGCTTTGTCAGAAATACACAACACGTATGGTGGCCAGGCAACAGTACATGTGACAAATATCTGCACATAAAATCACACTAGGGTAAATACACTGTGCTGCTAGGCATGTCACCAAGCTCTGTCTACAGTACAGGCAGACTGCCACAACACTAACCCAATTTACCTATGGGGGAATACACATATAATTGCAAATATAGCAGGCACTACAGGCATGTAACAGCATGGAGTAACAGACACCAGTGTGAAAGTGCATACCCACAACCAATCTCAACACAGTCACAGTCACACAATAGTAAGCCTAAGTAATAGTACAGTATATGGACTGTGTGAACAAAAGTCATCGTCATGTCTGCCACTCACACACTAACCCTACATATACCGGCCCAATTCACAGTGTAGTCTGATGCCTGACTGTGGTATGGGACATGTCTCATTCTGGCTCTACAAACATATAAACTGATAGGGTATCAGAAACTGGAGCAGCGTGCACTGTCAGATAGAACAGGATCAAGAATGCTGACATCTACCTCAGTCTGTACACAGGCCAAATACCATAATCACAATACACTGCTACATAATACAGACACTCTGTCAACAATCATCATAAGTACACAGACCTCACTACTGTACAGACTATAACAGAATGTCCAGGTTTTATCCTCAAATATTAGGCCTCCTACACATTACATGTCTGGCAGTCTGATATATCACTGGCTTGATATTAGGAATTCTGTCAGTAAATAATAGTATACTGTACATATCCACCTCTTACTGCATGACATATGAACAAAGGGTGACAGACTTGGGGGACAGAGGCACAAACACAGGGCCAATATTGACATATTGGAGTTATAAACTGAGACCATTGCTGGTGTAACAGGGTTTGTTGTGACATGTCTCTTCTGAAGGATATGAAGTCAATAACACACATGGATGTTACCATTTACTGACTACAATCATCAGAGTATGCTAATGCATTTATAAAGACAGAAAATGTGTGAGTAACACACCAAATCTAAGACTCCAAACTCTGTCCAGTCTGCAGATAGCCCTACAGGTGAGAGTTTTCTCAACCACATAACACTGTCATGCCAGACTTTAAATCATGCAGAACAGCCATATCCACACAAACCCTGTTAAACCAGCATTACTTCAAATGTAGAACAGCAATACTTACATTCTGCCCCCATGTCTGGAACATCTCCCTCCAGTTTGTTGGCCTGTCTCCACAGTGTTTGTTGTAAGAGGTATTTCCAACTACCCTCTGTGATGCTGTTTGTCACACACCTACATGAGTTCCTGCTCATAGTGAAGGAGAAAGGCCAACACCCTCTTGCAGTGCTTACTTATAGGAGTGTGTTTCCATCCAGTTGGCTATGGGAATGATACCACAGCTGTTCCACATGCAATTAGCAAGTGGAGGACTTCAATTCGTGCACAGGCCATCAGATGATCATGAGCATTACCTACCAAAGTCAAGCTGCTGCCTATGCAAAACAGATGCATTTTTCCACATCTACCAGAGAGGGAGAGAGAGAGAGAGAGAGAGAAAGAGAGAGAGACAGAGACAGAGAGACAGAGGGAAAGAAAGAAAGGAAGAGAGAAAGAGCCAAGCGTGTTTGTGTATGATCCATGGGTGGAGAGAGGTCTCTGGGTATTATAATGTTTACCTATATATACACTTATGGCTGTGGATGGTGTTTGACAACTGTTGGGGTTGTAATGTGACATTGGGACATATGGGTCCTCAATATGAAAATGTAGCAAATCCCACGTTGCAATGGATACTGTTATTATACAATCACCCCCAACAGGATACTGATGACACACACATACAGTCACACACACACTTGCCAGTACTGAGTTTAAAACCCCTACCTAGCTATGTATTGGTACTACAGTGTTACACAGTTAACAAAAGTGCCACAGAGCTTATATGCTGGAGAGCTGTCCAAAGGTATCTTTGAAGGTGAGTGACATCAGCTGCAATGCTAAAGGTGGGGTAAGGGAAGTGTAGTAAGTGTGAATGACCACAAAATCAAGTGTCAACAAAGACACACACACTCTCACACACATTTTCATAGTTTCCAGAACCAGGATTAGAACTCCTACCTATCTATTTTGCTACACTATGGTATTATGCAGTCATTACAAGTGCCACAGAGCTTATATAGTGGAGATCTGTCCAAAGGTTTCATTGAAGGTGAGTGACATCAGCTGTAGTGCTTAAAGGAGGGGTAAGGGAAGTGTTGTAAGTGTGAATGACCACAAAATCAAGTGTCAACAAAGACACACACACTCTCACACACATTTTCATAGTTACCAGGACCAGGATTAGAACTCCTACCTATCTATTTTGCTACACTGCAATATTATGCAGTTATCGCAAGTGCCACAGAACTTATATAGTGGAGATCTGTCCAAAGGTATCATTGAAGGTGAGTGACATCAGCTGTAGTGCTTAAAGGAGGGGTAAGGGAAGTGTAGTAAGTGTGAATGACCACAAAATCAAGTGTCAACAAAGACACACACACTCTCACACACATTTTTATAGTTTCCAGAACCAGGATTAGAACTCATACCTATCTATTTTGCTACACTATGGTATTATGCAGTCATTGCAAGTGCCACAGAGCTTATATAGTGGAGATCTGTCCAAAGGTATCTTTGAAGGTGAGTGACATCAGCTGCAGTGCTTAAAGGAGGGGTAAGGGAAGTGTAGTAAGTGTGAATAACCACAAAATAAGGTGCACTTGCAAAACACATTTAAGAACAGGACCTTCACATGTTTTTAATTTTTTAGTACTAGAAATAATAGAAGATAATATTAGAGGTGGTGACATTAAAAATAAAACAGAAGAGATAGAACAGAAATGGATACTACAATTACATGAAGAGAAGTCACCAGGTATTAATGGTGTAGCATTATTGAAACCCTTTTTAAAGGCTAACACTGTTAGACATTGATTTTTTTATATATTTTTTATCATTAAACATGTTTTGATAAATAGTTTATTTTTATATTTATTTATATATCTACACATTTATAAGTCTCACAAGATTTTAACATATATTTAATGGTATTACTTATTTCTAATTGACTAATATACTAATTGTTGTTTTACTGATTGATGATTGCTTAAATATGCAATGTTACTTTGAGTGCATAGTCTGATAAAGCGAACAGTTGTTGTAGATCGTGAAAGCGCTTACTTGGATATAACTTGGATATACTTGGATTAAACTATCTTTTTGGATTATTTTTATTCAGAAGCTTTGAGGTGAAGACCAGGCATTTACCCAGTACAGTAAACTCCTTCTTTTTTACTAGTTTGTTACACTACAGTATTACGCAGTTATCGCAAGTACCACAGAGCTTATATGGCTGATATTTGGCCGATGGTTTACTTCAAGGTGACTGACATCAGCAGGAGTGTAGTGAGTGTGAATGGCCTCAAAATCATTCATCTCCACACACACACACACACACACACACACACACACACACACACACACACACACACACACACACACACTTGCCATGTCTGGGATTAGAACTCCTACACTACAGTATTACGCAGTTATCATGATCACCATGCAGCTTATAGGGCTGAGATTTGGCTGATGGTTTATTTCAAGGTGACTGACATCAGCAGGAGTGCTAACATGGGCAAAAGGAAATGCAATGTGTGTGAATGGGCCATAAATCATTCCTCTGGAAACACGCACACTCACTCAGTCACACACAAATTTACATTTGACAGGACTGAGTATGCAAATGCTGCATGAATGCTGATTTGTACTATCATGTTACACAGTTATCACAAGCAACACAGACACTATAGGGCTGAGGGCTACCAAAAAGAATGTCTACAGTGATTGACATCAGCACATCATGTGATATCAACCAATTGGATGTGTAGTGGGTGGGACAGGCCTCCTCTCTGTCACTGTCTGTCTCTCTCTTCCCCACATCTCTCTGTGTGCATGTTTGACATATTATAGTGTGTTGGCCTTCGATATGTGTGAGTATTCCTATCCAATGTGTGTGTGAAGCATAAATGGTATAAAATTTGGTGTGTGTGCACAGACATCTGCAAATGACAGATATGTATAATCCACTGTGTTGTCAGACATGGGCTTCATTTCTCCAAGTGTAGGAGCATGCCCAGTATGACCTTCTGTATTGATTGAGTGAATCTATTCCAGGTAGGGTTGTACTCCAGTCCAGGGTTTGGTGTTCTACACCTACAGCTAGCAACCTGTTTCTGCAGGATATCTGTAGATAGGTTGACAATATGGAGTCACAATGGGTAACAGGGGAATACTGTAAGCATTGCTATCTGTGCTGCTTGTGTTACATGGTTGGTGTTAGCAGAGATATTTAGACATATGTACTGTTTTACACTGTGATGTATTATGTCATCAGCTACTGACAGATATAATTATTTGCTCACATATATTTACTGGGAAATACAAGATGAATGAAGCTGAGTCCAGTATCGTGGTCTACAGCCTACACATTCTTGCAGACTCCTGCCATTCTGCAGGGGTAGCTACAGACACTTGCTGATGGGTCTGTGCACCTTGGTACTATGGTGGCTGAGGATTCCCTTTTTTGTACATATATCGACTTAACAGAATGGCCATATCCTGCTGTGGCCATACCTCTCAGCTGTACAGATTCACCCAGGTTACCCAGAGGCAGGGCTCACATTGTGGTTTATGAGCAGGTTTGTAGCCACCCATTATTGGGTTTGCAGGCAGGGGTAGTATGAGCACACATCAGAGTTTCAGACGTCACACACTCCATGACGTCCATGCGTCTACACCCCCAATCTGTTATTCTATCCTATTCCTAACATTATGTGAGCAATATCTGAGAAGTATCCCTATAGTTGGCCCTTCATCCCAGTAGTATTTATGGATTGTCCACAGTTCATGCAGTAGGACATGGGGGGGTATGCTACTGGGATTTGTCAACATGGCCTTGCATTTCTGTTCTATTGACTGTGTTAGGTTGTTAGTTGGGACCCCATAAGATACCATACATTGGCACCACAGGTGAGGCACAGGCCTTTGACAGAGGACTGTAAGCCATCTGGTAGTGATGCAGGCCATCTGTAGCAGGCCAGTGCATTCTGTCACTCCTATTTTCCCAGGCTGCAAGCCAATGGATTCCCCTGTGGTGACAGGGTAAGTGTGTGAGGTGTTAATGGCAATAGTTCCTGCACATATTGATCCATTGGTCTGGATGCAGACAGGGTGCTGCTTACAGCTAGGGACACACCTGCGTAGAACACCTCTTCAGCATGCTGCATTCTGTAGGTATTCCCATACAGAAGTGGGGTCATACTGTACTCATTCCCAACAGCAAGGATATAACCTGTAATAAACCTGTGGCTGATGGTGGGGTGAGCTGAGTGCATGTGTGATATGGAAGCCACTTGCAGCTGACTCACATATATACCTGGGACATTCCCCTTATGCTGCCTTGTGCAGGGAGATAGGCAGTCTCTCATTACTTTATAACTGTGCGTTTTGTGGTCTGCCAGTGATTGGTCAGACTACATCAGTATTCCATACTACACGGAGAACTAATGTGCTGCTAACCTATATGTACAATTCCAAAGTTGTGTGCAGTTGACAGTTACATTTTATGCACTCCGTCTAGGGTACTTCCACCTGTGTACTGTGTGTATGTATGGGCCCACATTCATGACATGTCCATCTTTCAGACAGTGACAGATATTGACATCTGGACAGTGAGTATGGACGACTGCTGACATGGGTATTGCTGAGAAGCATTATGGTTGGCACTGCAGTTGTCAGAACATGGCCCTATCATCCATGATACTACTCAGAGGCCACCAAGACACAACTCTTCATGCCTACATGCTGACCACTTCCAGACAATATTGAACACACAACAACCTAACAAACAGACCCCTGCATATTGTACACATGCAACAATCTATCCTGTAGATTGGGCCAGCTCGGGTAATCTGTGCTCCGCTGATATTACTTCTCACACTTACATGTTACTGCATTTCTATATAGGACCAAGGGAGGGTCACACCTGATGACTTTAAACATTTGCTATGACTGTACTGGTATTTCAGGTACTCTGTTGGCTTTCATTTCATTTGGTATTCTGACCTATCATGCAGACTGGAGGCATATCAGTAGAGTACAGATCTTAGGTTTTATTGACCTATATTTTATTTGCAGACTTCTTACCCTTCAGAACTAACATACAACTGCCAAACCTGTTGCAGTCTGTCTGTGTAAGTGTGGAGGGGGGCTGTTCACCATCACCATTAATCAGAGGCCTTAGCCCAGCCTTTCTTTATGGTCATCTACACCTGTCCTGCTGGCTGAGGCTGGTGCTGGGTATGTGAGCCTCACTGACATGCATGTTTGTGTCCTATGGACACACATTTGGGCCACCACATGTACTGCCTAATATGCTGACACCAGTATTTGTTATGGATTTCAAGTTGCCCATATAGGTGTCCACTATCTGCTGCCATCCCATTCATCCACCCAATTCCCTTGCATGCTGGCATCCATACCATAGATACAACTATCAGAACATACTACTCCATTCAGTAATTGATAGGAAAACTGACTTACCTTGTGGCTGGGCCAGTATTGAGGATGGTGCTGGAGGGCTATGTTGGATGCACATGGTACACTCCCTATACATGGTAAAGCACAGGTAGTGTCATGTTTGGCATCCTTTTTACTGTATGTGCAAGTCAGAGAGAGGTGTCATTCCCTGGGTCCCTACCATGTCAGTGTATGTACTGTGCATTGCCTCTTTGCTAAGGCCTGGGCATACTGGGCATGCCTCCTTCTGCTTACAGTTCCTCCTCTGTGCTTGTGATGGCCTTGGCAATGGTGGTGGGCTGTGTGGCCTTCCCCATGCTGTTCCTGATGCAGCTGTTTTCGCAGAATCATATTGTGTAGCATGGCACATACTATGAACATTTGTGTACATGTAGCTGGAGAGTACTGCAAGGCTCCACTAGATATGTCCAGGCAGTGGACCTGTGACTTCAGCATCCCAAACACATACTCTATTATGATTCTGGTTTGTGCGTGTGCCTCATTATGGAGTTCTTGTTCAGGTGTGTGTGCATTTCTGAGGGGTATCATCAGCCATGGCTCCAGTGCGTAGCCAGCATCCTCCACTAGGTGGCCATATGGGATGTCCCCACTGGCAAATCTCTGGTACAGCTGCATCATATGCCAGATATGGGAGTCATGATAGCTTCCAGGGCTGCCAGCACACACATTCAAGATAATGCCCTGGGCATCGCACACGACCTGACAGTTGATGGAGGGGAAGCCCTTGCGGTTTATGTAGACACTACCCCTCACTGGGTGGTGCTTTGATGTGTATGTGCATGCAGTCTATAGCACCCACTACCTCAGGGTATTCTGTTATTTGGTGGAAGAGATGCATATTGCTGTTCAACGCATCACAGGTTTTGAGGAAATATATGTGCTCACCGGCATGTGCTGACATGGCATCCAGGAAATGGTAAAATACCTTGGATGCTGATGCCTGTGAGATCCCCATGATATCCCCAGTTGCCCTTTGGGAGGTACCTGTGGCTAGTATTCTTAAGCCTATGCATGCTTTGGTATCCACTGGGATTGATTCCCCTCTGTTGGTTCTGTGTGTGAGGTGGGGCTTGCACAGCTCAACAATTTGCTGTAGAAAGTCCATGTCCAGCCTATAGCGCTCCACTATCTTCACCATAAGTAGCCTCTGGTAGGTTACCCTGGCTCTGTACACTCTTCTCTTCCTCCTCACTGTGGGATAGTTGTCAGCATTCACATCATCACCACCCTCACCCTCTTGCACATATTGATGTATGAGAGTGACAGCAGCCCCTAACATTTTGTTAGTTTTGCCAGGTAAATTTCCCCATCTGTGTACACTGGTGGTGTAGATTTTGTGGGAAAAAACAGAGTGAAAGGTGTTTGCATAGATTATAGTAAGTGCTGGGCTGGGCTGCTGCCTGTGTAGTTGGCTGATTCTGATACACTTCAACTGCCAGCTATGCTAGTTCTCCCTGATTGCCTTCTTACTGCTGTTTTTCCTTCCCATTGCCTTCCTGTTTAAGCTCCGAGGTGCGTCACGCATACCCAGTGCTCAGATGTGAACAGAGCTGCTATTTCCTGTTTTTTTTTTTTTTTTTTTAAACCTGGTGCATGGTGTGCACACCTGTTTAAGCAGGGGAAACAGTGCTCAACAATGTGAGACACACCTCCTTCCTTAGCTGTGTTTAGCTAAGAGCAAACATGAGCTGCAGGGCTCCAGTACGTTTACACCAAGCATGACACACCCCCTACTGAAGTCATCCTCTTGTCCTGCATACATGATACATGTCTAGCAGTCTGATATCTGACTGGCTTGTTATCAGGTATGATGTCAATAAATAATAGTGTACAAGACATACTGCATGACATATGTACAAAAGTTGACAGACTTGTGGCTGGAGCTACGAACACTGCCCCAATATTGGCATGTTGCTGTGATAACCTCATACATTTACTGTTATACCAGGGTTTGTTGTGACATATGTCCTATGAGGGATATGAAGTCAGTATCTCTCATGGCTGTCACCATGTACTGACTGCAATTCTCACACTATGCGTCTGCAGTTCTCAGATAGGTGTTCTGTGAGTAACACAAGAAACAAAAGGCTCCACACACTGCCCAGTCTGCAGATGACCCTACAGATGGGAGTTTCCTTAAACACATAGCACTGTCATGACAGGTATTAAAACATGTAGACCAGCCATATCCACACACACCCTGTTAAACCGACATTACTCCAAATGCAGAATAGCAACACTTAAATTCTGTAGTTATGTCAGGCACATCCCCCTCCTGTGTGTTGGCCTGTTTCCACAGTGTATGTTGTTAGAGGTAAATCCCAAATCTATCTGTGATGATGTTTGCCAAACACCAGATCTAGGTCTTGCTCACAATGAATGAAAAGGCCCAACACCAACACAATGTTCCTAGATATTGGAGTGTGTTTCCATGCAATTGGCTGTGGGAATGTTACCACAGGTGTTCCACATGCAATCAGCTAGAGGAGGGCTGCAATTCATGCTGATCATGAGCATCACTTACAAAACACAAGCTGCTGCGTAAGCAAAGCAGGTGTAGCTCTCCACATCCACCAGAGAGGAAGTGAGAGAGACAGACAGAGACAAAGTAACACATGTCTATGCAGTTATTGCATGCGCCACATAGCTTACATGTTGAGGAGCTGTCCAAACGTATATGTGATGGTGAGTGACATCTGCAACAGTGATATGGTAGCGATACAGTAAGTGTAGTACACATGCCTGTCCACATGAACAGGTGTCAGCGTCAACACAGCCACACTTTCTCAGGGACTCACACACATTGACACACTTGGCAGAGTCAGGAATACACTTCCTAACTAGTTAGTTTGCCACAATACAGTAATTTGCAGGTATCACATGCACCACAGGGGTTCTCAGGAGGTTATATGGGCAAAGGGTATGTGAAGGTGTCTGACATCAGACAGCATGCTTTAGTATGCCAATGGGAGTTGTAGTGAGTGTGAATGTGGTTGAAAGCATCATACACCACACACACAGACACAGGGTACCAGTACTGACATGCATGGGTGCATTGCTTCATGGGTGTGTAGTGGCTTACTGTGCCAGAAGGCTATACAAGGCAAGGTGAAGGGTATACCTTGGCATCAGGCCACATGACAATGGTCTGCAGTGTGGCTCAGGGGTGTAGTGTCCGGATTGGACCACACAGGTGGGTATTGTATTCACCATCCAGTCACCTGGGTAACTATTGTGTGTGGCCATTGCTGTGTCATATATGTGTTCTGTAGTCCATGACATGGATGGTGTCTGGGATGTGCACATGTCCCACATGCCTGTACAGTGACATGTGGAACTGTACCTGGGGTGTCTGGCTCATGTTGTGTACACAGATTGTTATCATCAGATGTGCCAGTCCTGGCCTCATGTGGTGGGAACTGGTAATGGACAGCAGGTTGACCCCACACCTACATTGATAGCATGATACAGATATTCATTGGTGTTAATGACATCTGTCCATACAGGGCATGTGTTTAAGGCATGGTATGTCCTTTGTGGGTCACATTTGATGGCACCACAGGTGTTGCAGGTGTCCAGTGGGGAACATAGTGAAGACAAACTGTCTGCATGCACGTGCCTGTTGTACTGATGGGCAGGGCGCCATGCCCTCTGTAGGCCACTGCAATCACACCATGGTTACTATCTGTGGGCAATATGCAGGGTACTGCCAACATAAAGGTTGTTGCCTAGGCAAGTGTGTTTGTGGATGAGATATGGGTTGAGAGTGTTCTCTGGGTAATACAAGGGTTGCTGACTTTGTTCACCAGGCATTGATGTCACATGTAGGGGTATGGATTGGCACCCCATTTTGTTGGCTATTTCACTTCTATTATCTTTGTAAGGTGGACATTGTGACATATAATAGGGCCACCATATAAGAAATTTGCAAAACCAGCTCCATAATGAGTCCAGTTGTTACACACTCACAGCCACCTCCACACAGGATATGAATGACAAATACAGACACAGACAGAGATACACACACTTGCCATCTCTGGTATTAGAACTCCTACCTAACTAGTTTAGCACACTACAGCATTATGCAGTTATAGGATGTGCCACGGAGATTACTGGAGTAGTCCTTCCCCAAAGGTGTATTTTACTGGGAATGACATCAGCAGGCTTGCCAAAGAAGGTCAATGGAGGTTGTAGCGACTGGGAATGGCCTCAAAAGCATTGCACCCTACACAGACAAAGAAACACACACACAAACATCCACACTTGCCATGTCTGGGAATAGAAGCCCTACCAAAGTACTATATCACACTACAGCATTACACTGTTATAGGATGCACCACGGAGATGACTGGAGTACTCTTTACCCAAAGATGTATTTCACTGGGAATGACATCAGCAGGCTTGCCAAAGAAGGTAAGTGGAGGTTGCAGTGACTGTGAATGGCCTCAAAAGCATTCCACCCTACACAGACAAAGAAACACACACACAAAAACATCCACACTTGCCATGTCTGGAAATTGAACCCCTACCAAAGTACTATATCACACTACAGTATTAGGTTCATAGGTTCATAGGTAGGTACTAGGCTATCAGTCCAAGGGCATTTATAAGCCTAGCTAGAGTGTGTCAGCTTTCGTCGCCCCATTGATTAATTGACTGAGCCTCTGCCAAGAAGAGCCAATGAAGTGATCCCAGGGATGTATTTTCTGTTACCCATCCACTCGTCAAGGCTTCTCTTGAAGAGTGTTAGTGAAGGGCTCTGCCTAATGTAGCTAGGAATTTTGTTCCAAAGCATGGGGAGTCTCTGTGACAGGAATCTATCCCTCCAGCATGTTCTATTTATTGTTGTGGCGAAGCTTAGCTCACTAGAGTGAGTGGCTCGCAGTGACTTAAATTTCTTTAGGTGGAGCATGTCCATCAATTGTGAGTTGGACATGGCTTTGTAAGTCAGGCAGACATCACCTCTGAGTAAGCGATATGCCACTGAGTACAGCCGGAGTTTTTCAGTCGGGCTGCATAGGACATATGTTTGAGGCCAATAATCCTCTATGTGAGGTACATTTGTGGTCTTTCCAGTTGTTGGAAGTGTCTTGTGAGGTACATCCCAAATGGGCATTGTACTCTATGATGGGTCTGATGAGTGACGAGTAGAGGAGCACTATAACCTCTTTATTTCTAGATGCAAACCCTTTAATAACTAGATGGGCTACATAGAAGGATTTCCTAACTACTTTGGCAATATGATTGTCAAAGGAGAGATTACTATCTACCTGGATCCCCAGATCTCTTATTACCTCTTCTGTATTAAGGGGCTGCCACCTATGTTGTAATTCATGGGTGTTTTGTTTTTTCCAAAACGGGATGACTATGCATTTTTTTCATTTAGCTTGGGACCATGACTTTGACACTAGGTGTCTGTCTCAGTAAGGCCCTTTTGGAGAATTTCCGTGTCAGCCAGATAGTCAATTATGGCTCCTAGTTTGCAGTCATCGGCGAACTTGGTTAGCCATAGTCCTCCTGTGTTTGCCTGTATTTCTGAGAAGTATATGCTGAACAGTAGGGGTCCTAGGACTGAGCCTTGTGGGGCACCACTTGTGACTGGTTTAGAGTCGGACCTGGAGCCCGCTATTCTTACCGTGTGAGTTCAGTCTGTAAGCCAGTTGGCAACCCATCTCATGACGTAGGGGTTTATGTTCAGGCTGGTGAGATTTTCTATAATTCTCGAGTGGGGAATGATGTCAAAAGCTTTGGCGAGGTCAAGGTAGGCTGTGTGAACCACCTTCTCTTCATCTATGGCCGTGGTGACTGTCTCAAAGAAGTCAACCAGGTTTAGTAGGCATGATCTGCCCTTAACAAAGCCGAACTGGGTTGGGTCAAGTGTTTGGAGGTTCCCAATGTCTTTGTTAATGAGTTCCATGATGATGCGCTCCATAGCCTTGCAGACCAGGCTAGTCAGGCTTATGGGGCAATAGTTACCAGGGTCAGTTGTGGCCCCTCCTTTGTGGAGTGGAATAACTGTTGCTGTGTGCCATTCTATGGGCACATAGCCTGTGGAGAGGCTGAGGTTGAACAGTGTGTTTAAGTGGGTGTTAGTTCATTCTGTAGGTTATGCAAGATGCAGCCTGGGACATCATCTGGCCCCATTGACGCAGTGCTTTTGGCTTTTGAAAGGGCTGTTTTCACCTGTCTGTGATTTCCGGGACACTACACTGTTTTGGTATTGTTGTGGGCCCTTTTGGGAGTGAGAGGGGGTGAAGTTTGCACTGAATCTATCTGCCAGGATGTTGGCAATATCAGTAGGTTCAGTATATTTTGTGCTATTTTGCACTAGCTCAGAGCATATCTGAGTTGCCACTTAGATTCTTGACATAGCTAAAGAAGGCTTTGTGGTTATCTTTCGAATCCTTGGCTATTTTTCTTTCGAAGTTAGCCTTGGATGATTTTATGTGGGACCTTAGTTTCTTACTGATACTGATCAGGGATGTCTTTCCTTCTTGGGATTTGCTTTTTTTCTGAACTAGTTTCCTCCTTCTATTGTATAGCCTGTTTATGGCAGGGGTCCACCAGACTGGTTTCCTTCTGTTAGAGGAGTGAGGCTTGGTTTTGCTAGGGATGGCATGATCCATGCATCCTTGTAGGTGCTCACAGAGTGCATTTGTAAAGGTTCCTGCATTTTGGACACTGTTATCCTTTAGCATGGGGGCTGTGAAACTTACCACCTCTGTCTTAAGTAAGGTGAAGTTTGCTATAGAAAGGTTTTTCACTGTGGTTTCCTTGGTTGCCGGTGGTGGTGTGGTGTGTACATCCAGAGTGATTAGTTTATGGTCTGATCTAACCAGTGATGGGTTGACATCCAGTGAGGAACACCTGTCGCCCATGTTGGTGATGACCAGGTCCAATATGTTTTCACCTCTGGTAGGGGAGTTTACCAGCTGATCCAGGGCATTTGAGTTGATAAATTCCAGGAAGCGCTTGACCTTGGAGTTTGTACTTGAGTAGTTTTTCCAGTTAACGGTAGAGTAATTGAAATCACCCAATATCAGCATGTTTGGTAGGACCTTCATGTTTTCCAGTGTCTGCAGAAAGGCGGAGTGGTGGTCCTGGGTCATGGAGGGTGATCTGTAGCAGGCCACAATTTGCATTTCAGATTTGCCCGATGTTAGTTGCACATGGATGATCTCAGAGGTATCATGCTGAGCCACTAACCTGGAGGTGTAGGTATCCTTGATGAATATGGATACACCCCCTCCTTTTGTGTTTCAGTCCATGTTCTGTGGCCAAAATGTGTGGTATGAGTTGTAGCCCAATAGTGCTGGGGTGCTCTGTGGAGCCTTGAATCAGGTTTTAGTTACTGCACAGATGTCAACGTTCTCCATACTGAGGAGTGCTTTGAGCGTGTGCATTTTGAGATTTGAACTCCTTGTGTTGAGTAGCATAACCCTCATTTTTTATTTGTGCTGTTTACGGAGGTGGGTTTGACTTTTGATCCTTGCCTAAAAAAGGCACTATGGGGGCAGCAAGAGCCTTGGCCATATTTGAAAGCCTAGGGGTGACAGGTGCAAGCTGTCTCTTGCGAAACAATGAGGTTTGTCGAGCATGTCGTCCCAGGCCGACAGACACTGGATCCTTTTTGAATGACACCAGAAGCTTAGCCAATTGTTGAAATTGATCACTTTTTCTTAATACTGCAGTATCATTCTTGGTGAGAGCAGGATGCTACTCAGGGTCAGGGTCATACCCGCCTGGGCTACATGATCAGAGGGCTCTTCCATGTCTCTTTTCATGTAGTCCAGGGGGGTACGTCACAGGTCATTCACACCAACATGAACAATGATAGAGTCATATTTGTACTTGTTCTGGAGTGACCTGAGTGCTTGTGTTATGTGGTGGATTCTGGCTCCCAACAGGCAGCTAACAGTAACCTTCTCCTTGTCCAGCCTAGTGAGTGGGACGTCAGTGTGCCTGACTATAGAGTTGTCTATTACTAGTGTGTTAGGTATGTTATTTCATCTGATTTTGTGTTTTATGTGTTGTCTGGTTTGTGACGGGAGGTGCAGGTTTTTTGGGTGTCTGCTTTGGAGGTCTCTGATGCTTTTGCAGGTTTTTATTTAGAGCCTCTGAGTATGATTTTGTGTATTTATGTGTATTTTTTGCCAGTGCTGGTTTAGTATGTCTATGTGAGGCTGGAGGTGTGGTGCAAGTGCTAACTTTCTCCTCATGACTGCCTGTTCCAGTCTTGGGTGGAGAGATAGCTTAGCCTCCAGTTTAGCTATATAATTGCATCTCTCACATATGTTAATGTTTTGTGGTAGGAGGAGAGGATTGTCTGTGTACATGAGGCAGTTGTAACATTGCCTCAGGACACCCAGGTTCACCAGCTGGACTGGAGAGTATACCTGAAATTGCCCTTTGGTCATGCCTGAAGAGTAAGGTGAGCTGCTTAGTCGCTTGGTTGGTGAGGGGTGAATAATGAGCCTTGCCCTGCTGGGCAATCAAGTGTCGGGGTATATTAGTGCTTGCTATTAGGTCTGAGCAAGTGCTGGACTGTAGGATGCTTTTTAAGTGCTTAGGTTGAGAGTTAGACTACTTTCAAGGGAAAAAATGAAGTGGAAACTTGGTGGAGCCGGTAATAATTTAGCCCTAGCTAACCAGTGCTGCCCGGATGTGCAAAACCGTGCAAATGCATTTTTTACAGCAGGGAAATGAAAGAGATAGAAATTAGCCCAAAATGGCCTATAAACTACTAACATCTGGGCTGAAACAACTCCTCCAGGGACAGATGGCTGCTCAAAGCTCCCTCTGTCCCAGGTGAACAGAGAACCCTCCTTCTATCCAAGTAAGGTATGGGCAACTCAGAAACTTGTAACATAGCCCCGAATTCAGGACCAGCCTGAAAACTGGACTATACTAGGTTAGAAAGGTGAGAAACAAGGAAAATGTTTTTTTTTATTTTAAAGATAAGACTAAAACAGTCAAAAATACAATTAAAGCAGCTTTAAATGACTACAAACAGTACAAAATGCACTTAAAACAGCTTTGGATGACTACAAGCAACCAGAAAAGGCTTTTAAATAAATTACCCAATTAACCAGTGGTGGTGCTGCGGTAGCGTTGTCGCCTCACAGTAAGATGTTGTCATTTTTGATTCTCAGCTAAAGCGTCTTCTGTGTGGAGACAAGCGTGAAAGGGCGTACCTTCGTTGCAGGTTGTACATCAGGGCTGGCAACTTGGTACGCAAAAATCTACTGCCAATCATTAGCAGACCGGAGTTCCGCTGTGGCGACCCCTAACCGGAAAAAAGTCGAAAGATACAACAACCCAATTAACCAGTAAAAACATCTCAAAACTGAGTCCTGTTCCTGTAGTCTTCAATCAGACAAGTTCTAACTGCACACTCCTGCCACTGGGGTGCAGGGGAACCTTCTCCAAAAAGTAAGTCCTGGATTAGTGCTCAAGTTATACAAACAAAGCTAGAATCAGCAGGCCTGAATCTAGTTTATGCAACAGCAAACAAGCCACACCAATTTCAGTAAGAAACAGTTCAAATATGCAGGCACTATAAGCCTCTAACCAGAAATTCCCATCTCAGAATGGCAAAGTCCAGCCTCTCCTCCCACAAGAGTACAGACCACAAACCTTCTTAATGTAAAATGACTGACCTGAAGCCCAAGTACTTAAACCAGAACTAATACACTATTAGAATAACAGACACTGAGCCTTCAATCAGCAGTTCCCAACTTAGAAGGATGTAAGCTACCTGTTCTGCCACAACAGTGCAGACCACAAACCTTCTTAATGTAAAACAACTGGTCTGAAGCCCAAGTGCTTAAACCAAAAGGCTTAGAATGATAGTTACACCAAGCAGTAATAAATACAATCAAGTACTGTTAAGATGATGCAAAAGCAAAATAAAGTAATAAAGTAGGAAGAGACACAAATGCAGTAAAAGGAGATGAATAAAGTGCAATATTTTTTCTTGAGTGAGCAAATGAGATGGGCCCAGGAGGAGTATCCAAATTTACAATGTTATAGGATGCACCATGGAGATTACTGGAGTACTCCTTCCCCAAAGGTGTATTTCACTGGGAATGACATCAGCAGGCTTGCCAAAGAAGGTCAATGGAGATTGTAGTGACTGTGAATGGCCTCAAAAGCATTGCACCTTACACAGACAAAGAAACACACACACAAACATCCACACTTGCCATGTCTGGGAATAGAACCCATACCAAAGTACTATATCACACTACAGCATTATGCTGTTATAGGACGCACCACAGAGATTATTGGAGTACTCCTTTGCCAAAGGTGTATTTCACTGGGAATTACATCAGCAGGCTTGCCAAAGAAGGTCAATGGAGGTTGTAGTGACTGTGAATGGCCTCCAAAGCATTACACCCTACACAGACAAAGAAACACACACACAAACATCCACACTTGACATGTCTGGGAATAGATCCCCTACCAAAGTACTATATCACACTACAACATTATGCAGTTATAGGCCACGCCATGGAGATTACTGGGCTGCGCCTTTCCCAAAGGTGTATTTCAAAGTGAATGACATCAGCAGGCTTGCCAAAGTAGGGCATTTGAAATCTAGTGAGTGTGACTAGCCTAAAAAGCACTGCTCCATACACAGACAGAGACATACACACACACCATTGCTATGTCTGGGATTAGAACTCCTACCTAACTAGTTTATCATACTACAGCATTACACAGTTATAGAACGTGTCACAGAGATTACTGGACTACCCCTTTCCCCAAAGATGTATTTCAAACTGAATGACATCAGCAGGCTTGCCAAAGTAGAGCATTTGAAATTTAGTGAGTGTGACTAGCCTAAAAAGCATTGCTCCCTACATAGACAGAGACACACACAGTTGTCATGTCTGGGAATACAACTCCTACCTAACCAGTTTATCACACTACAGCATTATGCAGTTATAGGACACACCACAGAGATGACTGGGCTACTCCTTTCCCAAAGGTTTATTTTACTGGGAATGACATCAGCAGACTTGTCATAGTAGGGCTATGGGGATGGCAGTGTGTGTGCATGGGCCATAACCCATTCATCTAGAGGTAGACACACCACACTCAGACACACACAGGTGTATATTTTGCAGGTACATGTATACAACTGCTAGATGACTACTGCCTTGTACAGTCATGTTCCACAGCTAGCACTTGCACCACAGAGTCTGTATTGCGGAGAGATACCAGTGGCTAATTTCTACAGTGAGTGACATTTACACATCATGTGGTTGTAGCCATTTGGCTGTGTACTGGGTGGGACACACCTCATGACAGAAGGCTCTGTGTCACTGTTACTCTCTTCCACATATCTATGTATGTGTACTTTTGGCATATTATAGTGTGTTGTCCTTGGATATATGTATGTATTCCTATCCAATGTGTGTGCAAAGCATGACTGGTGCATACTGAGGACTGTATGGACTGACATCTGCAACTGTCAGATATGTATGGTCCACTGTTGTTGGCAGACATGGGCGTCATTTGTTTAAGTGTGTGAGCATGCCCAGTATGACCTTTCAGTATGTTGATGTCTGACATTGCCGTCATTTCTCTAAGTGTGTGAGCATGCCCAGTATGCCTTTCTGTATTGAATGTCTGGATCCATTCCAGGTAGTTTTTACTCCAGTGCAGACCTTTGTGTTCTACACCTGCAGCTAGCAAACTGTTTCTGCAGGATATCTGTAGATCAGTTGGCAATATGGGGTCAAACTGTACAAGGGATAGTGTGTACTGTAGGTGATTGTGTCTGTGCTGTTTCTGCTACATAGTACTAGTGATAGCAGAGATATTCCAACATATGTAGTTTTATACACTAAGAAGAGTTCAAACAGTAAAACAAATCACTGTAGACACTCGTAAAAGGTAAGGAACCAAATGTAGCACGTCCGCACTGACACTCAGGATATGCACCAATTGTAGAACCAAACTCCAACTGCTAGTAAAATGCAAATCTCTCTTGAAACCAGGATAGTAAACTGAAACTGTTGAAAGTTAAAACATTTATTTCTCATACAATGAGTTAAGCGCTTTCACTCGTATACCACGAGCTTCCTCAGAACAATTAAATTAACTTTCATTCAATTCTTAAATACATTGTATTGGCACCAAATGCTAAATCCTTAAAGCTACAGTGCTCTGTAACAAAATTATAGTACATAAAATTATTACATTACTATGAAATTACGTCTCATATAAATTTAAATATTTTACATTAAGACATACATTTAAAATATCTTTTAAAATATCACACTTTATGATGTACTATAAATTTTATACTTCAACTATCAATATAGTGCTCCCCTTAAAATATGTATATGAACTGTCTATACTAACTGTATGGAGACGTTTCTAATGATTTGCCTATATATCAACTTAATTTTAAAAACTGCATGTAAACTGTCATAACTAGTATAATCATGTAAATAATACTAGTACATATACAAACATATTGTAAGTGAATAGCAATGAAAAAGACAAAAACTGCAAGATAATTAAAACTACTCCTACACTAATTTTTAACCATCAAAAGTGGTTTAACTGTAATGTAGTCATTTATTCCAGGCCATGTCATTGCGTCTGTGTAAATTTGCCACCAATATTCTTTATAAGCCAACATATTTTTTATATTACCCCCTCTGGGGTTGGGTTTAATTCTCTCTAAGATGGCAAATTTAAAAGTATGTTCTGAACCTACAGCATTAATATGTTTAAATAGGGCATTTTTCCCATCTTTGGTTCTTATGCTATATGTGTGAGTAAATCCTTTTCCTAAATTGTCTTTCCGTCCTACCAATATAATATGCTGGACAGAGATTACACTTGGCTATGTAAATAATCATACTGGTTAAACAATTGCCATGTACAGGTCTAATTGTGGTTTTATTATAATTCTCTAAAGCGACTATACTGTCATCACATATATACTTGCATTGTCCACATGTCCCACATTTACTAGTATGCTTCTCCCTATTTGCTTCTCTTGTAGGACAATTCTCTAGTAAATATTTCAGATTCTTCCCCATCTTATACACAAAATATGGTTTGGGCCCCAGAATTGTTTGTGCTTCTTCATCCATTAATATAATTTGCCAGTTTTTTGTTAATATATTCTTTACTAGGCTAGAGAATGGTCCATACTGCACTATACAAGCTTTCTTGAATGATGAGTCTTTCTTGTTACTGTCATTAGCCTCCATATTTAACATATCCTCACTACCTGTATATTTACTACCTAAGAGGGGTATATATTTGCGTCCCCACTCTTTTAGGACAAACTTTCCTGTATCTGACATCATCCTTTCATCATAGCCTCTCTCTCTAAATAAACCCGTTATAAATTCTAATTCAACTTCTGTTTCTTTTCTATCAGATGTCATTCTCAAGGCTCTGATGACCTGCCCATTATAAATATTATATTTGAGTTTGTTAGGATGGTTACTACTGTAATCTAAATAGGAATTAGAGAAAGTTGACTTTCTGTTGATCTTCGATTTAAACTGCTCATCCTCTAAATATACTACAAACTACACGGCTACATCTTTGAATGAAGTAAATCAAGCATATAGAAGGATAGATATGTTCTTGGAGGATTATCTACTTGAGAACAGAATAAACGAGGAAACATACAACTATATGCTAGTTACTGATCCAATTTTGGCTACTATAGTAGGCATCCCAAAGACCCATAAAGACACTACTAACCCCCCATTTCGTCCTATAATTTCAGGAAGTAAATCAAAAACTTTCCGTATAGGGGAAGTTATAGATAAACTACTTAAACCTATGTATTCCAAAATTCAACATTTGACTAAAGATTCATGGGAATTTTTAAAAAACTATCCTGTTACTGCTGATAAACAGAATATTTTATTCACATCAGTGGATGTAGTGGACCTTTTTTCAAGTATTCCTTTGGAAGAAGGTTTACAGGCAGAAGCACAAACAATTCTGGGGCCCAAACCATATTTTGTGTATAAGATGGGGAAGAATCTGAAATATTTACTAGAGAATTGTCCTACAAGAGAAGCAAATAGGGAGAAGCATACTAGTAAATGTGGGACATGTGGACAATGCAAGTATATATGTGATGACAGTATAGTCGCTTTAGAGAATTATAATAAAACCACAATTAGACCTGTACATGGCAATTGTTTAACCAGTATGATTATTTACATAGCCAAGTGTAATCTCTGTCCAGCATATTATATTGGTAGGACGGAAAGACAATTTAGGAAAAGGATTTACTCACACATATATAGCATAAGAACCAAAGATGGGAAAAATGCCCTATTTAAACATATTAATGCTGTAGGTTCAGAACATACTTTTAAATTTGTCATCTTAGAGAGAATTAAACCCAACCCCAGAGGGGGTAATATAAACAATATGTTGGCTTATAAAGAATATTGGTGGCAAATTTACACAGACGCAATGACATGGCCTGGAATAAATGACTACATTACAGTTAAACCACTTTTGATGGTTAAAAATTAGTGTAGGAGTAGTTTTAATTATCTTGCAGTTTTTGTCTTTTTCATTGCTATTCACTTACAATATGTTTGTATATGTACTAGTATTATTTACATGATTATACTAGTTATGACAGTTTACATGCAGTTTTTAAAATTAAGTTGATACATAGGCAAATCATTAGAAACGTCTCCATACAGTTAGTATAGACAGTTCATATACATATTTTAAGGGGAGCACTATATTGATAGTTGAAGTATAAAATTTATAGTACATCATAAAGTGTGATATTTTAAAAGATATTTTAAATGTATGTCTTAATGTAAAATATTTAAATTTATATGAGACGTAATTTCATAGTAATGTAATAATTTTATGTACTATAATTTTGTTACAGAGCACTGTAGCTTTAAGGATTTAGCATTTGGCGCCAATACAGTGTATTTAAGAATTGAATGAAAGTTAATTTAATTGTTCTGAGGAAGCTCGTGGTATACGAGTGAAAGCGCTTAACTCATTGTATGAGAAATAAATGTTTTAACTTTCAACAGTTTCAGTTTACTATCCTGGTTTCAAGAGAGATTTGCATTTTACTAGCAGTTGGAGTTTGGTTCTACAATTGGTGCATATCCTGAGTGTCAGTGCGGACATGCTACATTTGGTTCCTTACCTTTTACGAGTGTCTACAGTGATTTGTTTTACTGTTTGAACTCTTCTTAGTGTGTTACAAACGCTGTGTTCAGGTGTCATCAATAGTTTTATACACTGTGATGTTTTATGTCCTCAAGTACTGTCAGGTGGACATTTTTGCTCGCAGTGATGTCCTGGGGAACACAGGGTGAATGCAGCTGTGTCCAGTATTGTGGTCAAATACCTACATATTCCTGGAAAGTTATGCCATTCTGGAGGGGGAGCTGCAGACAATTGCTGCTGGGTCTGTGTATCCAGTTTAGCACCTTGGTACAGTGATGGCAGAGGATCCCATACGTGTACATCCATTAACGTGACAGTATGGCCTTATCTTGCTGTGGCAATACCTCACAGCTGTACAGATTCACACAGGTTACCCAGAGGCAGGGGTCATAAGTCAGGACATTACCCCTATTGTGGTGTATGGGCAGGTTTATAGCCACCCATTTTTGTGTTTGTGCCAGTGATAGTATGTGCACATGGCTTTGTGTCGGAGTTTGCACATTCCATGCTGACTATGCTCCCACCTGCCCCTTCTATTATTCTGTCCTCTTCCATACATTATGCATACATTCTGTGATACTTTCCCTATAGTTATCACCTCATCACAGCTGTATTTTGGTGTTGGTCTACAGTTCATGCAGTGGGACATGCTGGGCATGTTACTGTGGTTTGTCCACTTGGCCTTGCATATGGCTTATGTGGATTGTGTTATGTTGCTATTTGGCTGTCCATGACGTAACATACATTGGCAGTACAGGTGAGACACAGGCCTTTGGCAGAGGCCTGTAGGGCATTTGGTGGTGATGCAGGCCAGCTGTAGCAGGCCTTTGCATTTTGTCAGTCCTGCAGTCCCAGACTGCCATACAATATATTCTCCTGGGGTGACAGGGTAGGTGTGGTAGGTGTTTGTGCCAGTAATTTCTATCAGTATTGATCAGGTGGTGTGGATGCTGGCAGGGTGCTGCTTACAGCTAGGGACACACCTGCACGGGACACCTGCACTGCATGCTGCATTGTTTCACTATTGCCATACACAGGTGGGGGTCATATTGTACCCATTCCCAACAGCAGAGATAAGACCAGAGAGGTACCTGTGGGTGGTGTTTGGGTGAACTGGGTGCATGTGTACTATGAACACTACTTGCATCTGACTCACAGATATGCATGGAGCATCCCAGTTAAGCTGGCTTGTGCAAAGACATCAGCCGTTTCCCAATACATCAGTCACATCACCTTTGTGATCTGCAAGTGTTCGGCCAGATGACATCGGTATTCCCTATTACAAGCCCAGATAATGTGATGCATACCTGTATGTACAATTCCAAGGGTGTGTCCTTTTCATGGTTACACATTATATACTGTATGTCTGAGGTACTTTTCCCTGTGTACTGCTTGTATATCTAGCCCAACAGTCATAGTATGTCCGTCTTTCAGATAATGACACATATTACCGCCATACATTTACAGTGGCTTACTGCTAGCATGTGTTATATGTGTTGTACTGGGGAGCATTGTCTTTGGCACTGTAGTTTTGAGGACTTGGCCCTGTCATAGGCAGTAGTGGGCAATGGCCACAAGGTCAAACCTCAACATGCATACATACTGATCACTCTCACACAATATGAAACACACGCCAACCTAACACATGCATACCTGCATATTATACAAATGCTACAATCTATCCTGCTACCTTGGTCACCTCAGGTCATCTGTGCTCCATTAGTATTATACCTACACATCCATGTTACTACATGTCTACATCATATTGGAGGGGGGCACACCCGACTATTACTACATTTCTACATAGGATTGCGGGGCACAACTGACTGTTAAAATGTGTCTACATTAGATTGGGGGGGCATACCAGACTGTTACTACATTTCTAAACAGGATTGGGGGAACACCTGACTGTTACTACATTTCTACTTAGGATGGGGGGGCCACACCTGACTGTTTCTACATTTCTACATAGGATGGGGGGCACACCTGACCGTTTCTACATTTCTACATAGGATTGGGGGGGCACACCTGACTGTTAATACATTTCTACATAGGAGTGGTGGGGCCCACCTGACTGTTACAACGTGTCTACATCAGATTGGGGACACACACACCAGACTGTTACTATATTTATACATAGGACTGGGAGTGGGGAACACCTGACTGTTTCTACATTTCTACATAGGATTGGGGGCACACCTGACACTTGTACACATTTGCTATGACTGTACTGGTATGCCAGGTACTCCATTTCATTCTGTATTCTAACCTATCATGCTGACTAGAGGCATATCAGTGTACTACAGCTCTTAGGCTTGATTGACCTACATATCAGTTTCTGACTTCCTACCCTTCAGCACTAACATCCCACTGCCTGACCTGCTGTAGTCTGTCTGTGTAGGCCGGGGGGGAGGTTACCCATAGCCATCATTCAGAGGCATTAGCACAGCCTTATTTTGTGTTTGTCTACACCTGTCCTGCTGGATAAGACTGTTTTTGGGTATGTGAACCTCCCTGACTGGCATGTGTGTGTCATATGAACACACATGTGGCCCAGCACATTTCTTGCAGTGGGTTTTGTCACCATGTGTAGTACTGGCTACTATGGTGACACCAATATTTGTTACAGATCTCATAGTGCCACTATAGGTGTCTACTATCTGCTGGCATCCCATTCAGCTACCCAATTCTCTTGCATGCTCACATCCATACCATAGATACAAGTAACAACACATACTACTCCATTCGGCAATTGGTAAGGAGAGTGACTTACCTTGTGGTTGTGCCAGTATTGAGGATGGTGCTGGAGGGCTGCCTATGTTGGATGCACATAGTACACTCCCTATACATGGTTGAGCACAGGTAGTATCATGTTTGGCATCCCTTTTACTGTATGTGCGAGTCAGAGAGTGGAGTCATTCCCTGGGTCCTTCCTGTGTCAGTGTATGTGCTATGCATTGCCTCGTTGCCAAGGCCAGGGCATACTGGGCACACCTCCTTCTGCCTACTGGGGCAGGCTCAGGTTGTTCCTCCTCTGAGTCACTCTGTGCCTGTGCAGGCCTTGGCAATGGTGGGGGGCTATCTGGCTCTGCCCCATGCTGTTCCTGCTGCAGCCATTTCCACAGGATCATATTGTGTAGCATGGCACATACAATGACAATTTGAGCACATGTAGCTGGGGAGTACTGCAAGGCTCCATCGGATGCATCCAGGCACTGGAACCATGAGTTGAGCATCCCAAACACATGCTCTATTACAACTCTGGCCTGTGCATGTACCTCATTATGGAGTTCTTGTTTGGGTGTGTGTGCATTTCTGATGGGTGTCAGCAGCCACGGCTCCACTACATAACCAGCATCCCCCACTAGGTGAGCTTAAGGGATCTGCCCACTGGCAAATCTCTGGTACAACTGCTTCAGATGCCAGATGTGGGAATCATGATAGCTTCCAGGGCAGCCAGCACACACATTCATTATTATGCCCTGGGCATCGCACATGACCTGGCAGTTGATGGAGTGGAAGCCCCTGTGGTTAATGTAGACCATACCCTGCTTTGATGCATATGTGCATGCAGTCTGTAGCACCCACTACCTCAGGGTATTCTGCTTTTTGGTGGAAGAGATGCATATTGCTGGCCAACACCTCACGGGTGTTGGGGAAATATACGTGCTCACCGGCATGTGCTGACATGTCATCCAGGAACTGGTGGAATACCCTGGATGCTGATGCCTGTGAGATCCCCATGATATCCCCAGTTGGCCTTTGGAAGGTACCTGTTGCTAGTATTCTTAGGCCTACACATACCTTGGTATCCACTAGAATGAGTTCTCCTCTGTTAGTTCTGTGTGTGAGGCGTGGCCGGCACAGCTCACCAATTTGCTGTAGGAGGTCCCTGTTTACTCTATAGTGCTCCACTATCTCCAGCTCATGTAGCCCCTGGTTGGTTTTAGGTTCATAGGTTGGTACTAGGCTATTGGCCCTAGGGCCTATACAAGCCTAGCCATAACAATTCCCTGGCTATTTCTTCCCACAGTATTTACTTCCCTAGACCCCTGTCTAGCAGGGCGACTGACATGATCCCCGGGGTGAATTTCCTATCTCCCATCCAGTCATCAAGGTTCCTTTTGAAGAGGGCCAAAGAGGCGCTCTGCTTGACATGTATGGGCACTCTATTCCAGAGTCTGGGGAGTCTCTGGGTCAGGAACCTATCCCTCCAGCATGTTTTGTTCATTGTGATGACAAGGTTTAGATCCCTGGAGTGTGTGTCTCTGACGGATTGGGATTTCTTTAAGTGTAGCATGTCCAACAGCTCTGGGTTTGACATGGCCTTGTATGTTAAGCAGAGATCGCCTCTGAGTAGATGATATGCGACAGAGTATAGATGGAGTTTTTTAGACGGTCAGCATAAAGCATCTGCTTTAGACCTATGATTCTTTTAGTGAGGCATTTCTGTGGCCTTTCCAGTTGTTGCAGATGACTTGTGAGGTACATACCAAACGGGGCATTATACTCTATAATGGATCTAATGAGGGATGAGTACAGTGGGACAATGACCTCCTTTTTTCTGGATGAAAAGCCCTTAGTGATGAGGTGTGCCACATAGAAGGATTTCCTGACTGTTGTGGTGATGTGGTTATCGAAAGTGAGACCACTGTCCACCTGTGTCCCTAAGTCTCTCATCACACTTTCAATGTTTAGCGTCTTGCCACCTATGTGGTAATTCATGGGTACATGTTTTTTTCCAAAGGGGATAACTATACATTTCTTGGCATTAAACTTGAACCCATGGCTCTAGCACCAGGCATCTGTTTCTGTAAGGTCTTTTTGTAGAATATCCACATCATGTGGGGATTCAGTAATGGCTCCCAGTTTGCAGTCATCTGCAACTTTGTTAGCCAGAGTCCCTTAGTGTTGGCCTGTACTTCAGAGAAGTAGATGCCAAACAAGAGTGGTCCTAGGACTGAACCCTGAGGTACTCCACTTGTCACTTGTCTGGAGCTGGATTTGGAGTCGGCTACTTTTACAGTGTGGGTTCTGTCAGTAAGCCAGTTGGCAACCGATCGGGTGATGTAGGGACTAATGCTCAGCCTAGTAAGTTTATCTATGATTCCAGAGTGGGGGATGGTGTCAAAGGCCTTGATGAGGTCCAGATAGGCTGTGTGGACCACCTTACCCTTGTCCACGGCTCTGGAGATTGATTAAAATAAGTCAATCAGGTTCAGGAGATAATATCATCCCTTCACGAACCCAAACTGTGTGGGGTTCAGTGTTTGAAGGTTGCCAATGTCTTTGTTTATAAGTTCCATGATAATACGTTCCATGGCCTTGTAGATCAGGCTCGCTAGACTGATGGGTCTGTACACTCTTTTCTGTCTTCTCACTGTGGGTTGGTTAACAGCATTCTCATCCTCATCACCCTCAGCCTCTTCCACATGTTGATGTATGATAGCTATTGCAGCCCCTATCATTGTGTTGTTTTTGTTTGTTAAAATTCCCCCACTTGTATACATCGGTGGTGCAAAGTATGTGGGAAAAACCAGAGGGAAAGGTGCTTGCATAGTTTAGAGTAATGTTCTGGGCTGAGCTGGTCTGCTGCCTGTGTAATTGGCTGATTCTGATACATTTCACCTGCCAGCCATGCTAGTTCTCCTAGATTACCTTCCTACTGCTGTTTTCCCTTCTCATTGCCTTCCTGTTTAAGCCCGTGGGCACACCACGCAAACACAGTGCTCAAATGTGCACAGACCTGCTATTTCCTGGTTTACTTTTTTTTTCCCTTTAAAACCTCATGTGCGGCGCACACCCACTTAGGCAATGTAAAGAGTACTAGGCAGCCTCAGACACACTCCCTTGCTTAGCTCTGCTAAGCTAAGGACAAACCCGAGCCACAGGGCTCCAATCCGCTTACAGTATGCCTGACACCCCCCCCCCCATGGTGTCAGCTAACTCCTAGGCTTGCACCAAGCTATTCCTGCTCTTACACTGTTGGGTGTTGACTAGCATGAAGGGGAAATCTGGGATTCAGTATCATTCCCCTCATTTGCATAGGATTGCCTGCTGATGCATAGTTACAGGTCCCACACTGAGTCTCCTCCCTTAGCAACCACTATTCACTGGCCATGTTGTCTTCTGGCTGCCATTGAGTATAATGGCGAAATAGTGATTTTGGTTAGAATGCTTATTTTAGGGGGGGTTTTTTTGCCTGATCCCATTAGCGTGCCGCTGCCCTACGCTTAAACAGCCGAGATCGGCTAAAAAAAATAAAAGTTGATTTTTTTTAATTTTTGCAACTGTTTTCCATACCAATGGCCATATATTTGGCCATTGACATGCTTTCTACATAATATCCACCCTTTATTTGGAGCTGTCATGGCTCCGTTTTGTAGTTTGCAGAAATGTACTCAATTACTAACCGAGTACATTTCTGCAGATTGCACTAGTCCTGCACGGCTGGCTGCCAGCTTTCTGGATCGCAAATTCACCTCAGTTGCATGGATCTCACCTGCAAATGGGGTAATTTGCATACAGTAGCTGAGTCCATGCAGGACTAGTGCATGAGCGCTCGTGCACATCCCTACAGCTTATTCCTGAATTGCACAGCAGACATATTGCCTGCTGGAGCTCCTGCACTAGTCCTTCACACTGTGCAGGTCTTGCTGAATCCAGGGGCTAGTTAATACAGGATGAAAGTGTTTAATCTGTTTGTAATGAATTGTGGTGTTTTTATTTAATAAATTTTGTTATAAAGTAATAGAGGAGTTTGTGAAGTACATGATTTGACCACCTGCGATACCGCATTTGGTGATATTGGATTAGTGCATTGCTGCACTTTTTTTGTTATCATATATACTTCAAAATGTAAAAGTCTCAAGGATGTGATAGCATATTCTCCTCTATATTGCAAATTATCATTCATTTTGCTTATAGCCATGTTTAGAGTACCCACAGCCCTGGTACTGTCTTCCAGTCCATCTGATGAGCTTTGAGATGATCATTCTGAAGTTTGCCAAAAGGCTCATAATTCTTAGTATGCTCTTGGGATTCAGATTATTGTAGTGATGTTGTCAGTGCCATATTAAATTGATGTCAGTGCAGTGGTACCATGGTATAACTAACACCAAGTAGCCTAACCCAGTTGATGAACATCTCCCCAATTAAGAGGTTAAAAGAATGGTCTTCAGAAAGGGTCATAATAGTCCTCCATAATCCTAGAAAGGCATTTTTCTCCATGTGCCACTCCAGCAAGGTTGAGGAGTGGTCAGATAGAGTCAAGGGAAGAATTTCTAATAGAACTGACATGTTCTTTCAAAATTATAATCTTATCAGTTCAGGAGTATGAGCCATGATGGGGAGAGAGAATTACATGTATGGTAATGAAGGCTGTATAAACAGTGCAAAAGTAACAATCATGCACATGTGTTTTACATTAGGAGCTTATGAACATTCCCAGATTAGAGACGCAACAGATTCTAGGTCCTTGAGATATGAGATGTTTCATTAATAGTGAAGACTTATTTTTAGTCTCCACCCCAAACAACTAGCCCTTCCTGGAAAAAAAAATCCATTGCTAAAGAACACCATCCTTATCAAGGTGGATGATCTTGGGTGAGATAATTTATACGTAGGAGGCTTTTTCCAATTAAAAGGACCTTAACTGCACCACAGCATCCCTATTGATATCTAACAGAGTCTATCGGTTCAAAAAGCTAACTCTTCCATATAAGTTTACAACTCCCCTTCTTCTTTTCTGTAAGCAGGAGACAAATCCTACAAACTCATAGCCCAAAACACAAAGTTTCAACTGCTTCTCCTTTGTTAAATGAGTCTTCTGTAAGAATATGAAAGTAGGGTTAATCTTATATATATAAGCATGAGTTTTCAGTCTTTTAACTGGGTTTGTTAACCCACTGATGCTCCAAGATAATGTGCATCTGCTAGGATTATGAAAATAACATTTAAGCAGGGGTATGCTAAACCAGATTAATATTACTCCCAAATCAGAATTTAAGTGCAGAACTAATTTGTTGAGGTTGTTAAGTAAAAGAGCATAACAAAATTAACACCAATTGTGACAATAACAATTAAAAACAAATGAATCAAGTCAAAACTATTTCCAGATGAATTAGATATAATAGACTTTCAAGGAGGAGGAACTACATCTTTCTGAGAAGCAGAAAGGTACATGGGGAGCAAGGGTGAGTTAGAGAAGGCAAGGCTTTCATGATCTAGTTACTCACAACTGTAATCTGTTCCAAAGTTGTCTTGAGCATCATGATTGCACAATCTACAGTAATGGTGTTATCATCAAAGGCGTAAGAATCACAGATCTCATAACAATCTTTAATTCCTATCTCAACATCTCAGCCTGATATTTGTTAGAATACCTTGTTACAGTAAAGCATTTCTGTCCTTACATAAATGGATTCTAATCATTGTTCTTTAACCATGTTTTACAAAACAAAAGCATCATCAATGTTACATGATCGCAGCAAATTTTGTAATAAAAAAAGCATTATTAATAATATCCCTTGCATTAATGGCCTGCACAGATAAATCCAATTTTGCTATCTGTGAATGGTCAAATTTCTGACCTGGCAAAAATCCTGTTTTGTATTAGTGACATATTGTAATATATCTGCTGTAGAAATTATCTTCCCTTGTCTTGACAAATGAGCTTCATCTTGTATAATTGCATGTGCCAAAAATTAGGCTTGGATATTCTGTGCATTCCAACTTTTTTAAGTGAGACACTTTTTTCATATAGATGCTATCCCCCAAAAAATCTTTTTTATTCTCACTGACTTGACTCTCCTTTCTGTATCTGATTTGTGAAAAATAAGTCCTTACACCTATACAAATTACATTTTCTGAGAAGGGTGTAAGTTCTTTATTAACAGTCAGTGAGTCCTTAAAAATGAGATCATTTATTTTATTTATTGACATTTGTTTACTGGGAAAGTTTGAATGGTTAGATCCCATTCTCAGAGGAGGCCCGAGGAGAAAAACTCCAAAGTATTACAAAACATTTTAAGAATAATAATTGTATGGTCTTTAAAAATAATACAAAAAATGCAGTTTAAACAATTATAACAAATTACTCATAATATGAAAACATGATTAAAAACACCTCCATACTTCCTTATGTTTAGAGATCCTAAGACCCTACGCACATGCTATATTTTTATTCGTAGCATGCATAAAACTATTTGATGTTCATCACCCTTTCTGCAAACATATCAGTTCCTTCAATAACTAAATCTCCAGTTAATAATATATCATTTCTGACCTGATCTGGAGATTCTCCCACCTCTAATTCAGTAATATTTGCTCTTTCAGTTGTTGAAAAAGAATGATCTTCATCACCATTAGTTTTATTAATCCCATTGGTTTTACCTTCTTCATCATTTGCAAGCATACAGTTTTTATTTAGCTGTCTTTGCACTTCCAGACCCTGAACCATGTTGTCATCTTCATCCTTTCTTCTCTTTTGCCTTACAGTAATGTTCTTTAATCATTCCAAGTTTAATTTAGTTTTTTTTTTTCCTTTCAGCTTACTCCTTGCTTCTTTTTCCTACCTTCTGTGTTGGAACAATGATGTAATTTTCTGTAGGCTGGATGTTTTGTGATTGAACTATGTTATAATTCCCTGTAATCTAGAAGTTTCATATCAGGCTAGTAGCCTTTTGTTTAGTATATTTCAGTTTGCATTATTTATTTATTCATTGACATTTGATTACTGGGAAAGTCTGACTGTTTAGAAGACCATTATCAGTAGAGGCCTAGTGAGAAAAGCTTCAAACAATTGTAAAACATTTCAAGAACAATAATTTTATAGTCTTTAAAAGTAATACAAAAAACAACTACAGTTGAAATAATCACACCAAATTACACAAAATATGAAAACATTTGTTAAGAATAAGTACAACTTATATGACAATGATTTAATAGAGAAATTTTAGCCAGGTTATATAGAAATTAAAGGAAAGTTAGTATAGTACAGACAGTAATTGCAACACAAAGTGACAGAAAAGTAAGCTTATGGTATATATAGAGAGAAAGCTAGGGAAGAGAAATTGATGGAAATGAGGGAATGAGTGAGGGAAGAGGGGAGAGTAAGGAGATGTAAGGTACGATGAGGTATTTGTTCACATTTAGAGATATAGTTTATCCTGGGACTGAGCAAGAATAGAGACAGCTTTTGGCTAAGAAGTCTTTCAGAATGGTTTTGAAGGACTGGAGTGAGGGTATTAACCTGATAGATACAGTTAACGAGTTCTAGGCCTTAGCAACCTGGTATGAGTATAGACAATGTCCAGCAGATTTCATAGGTTTGTGGATGAATAGGAGTTTTTGGTCATTGGATTGTAACGACCGACTAGGAACATAATTGTATAGACTGTTATTTAGTGCGGGACAAGCAGTTGAACTCTGGATAATTTTATAGGTGGTAAGAAGTGGTGTATATGTTAGTTGATGGGGTAGTTATAACCAATTTAGGTTGTTTAATGCTATACAGTGGTGGGTTCTGAAATGGGTATTTGCTGCAAATGTAGCAACTTTGCTATAGCATTGTTCACATTTTGACTTTTATGATGCCTGAAGGATGGGAGCACCATAAAGAAGTGTGGGGGGGAGATAAGTAGTGGTAAATGTAGCTTTAAATGTGTTGGTGTAAACATTTTTGGCTCTGTAAAGCTCTCTTATGCTTTTGTGTATGCAGGTTGAATTTAAGATTATCATCCACTATCATCCCTAGTAATTTGATATGAGAAGTGACTTTAATTGTTATATTATCAAGAGACACGACTTTACATTTTGTTTATTCATAGGAGAGGGATCTGGGGGAAAAAGTAGCAGTTTGCGTTTTTTTAGAGTTGAGCATGAATTGTGAGTTACAAAGCTATGTTTCAGTCACTTTTAAGCTTCAGGAGTAACTTTTGGAGGTGTGCCACATAGACAGATGCACAAAAGAGTGTGGAATCATCTGCATACTGTATTAGGGAGGCCTGTTGTGTGGATGTGTGGAGGGTGTTGGTGGGAATGTTAAAGTGGAGGGGACCAAGGATAGAGCCTTGTGGTGACTGAGAGGTATGGAGAGAGGTTATATAAATGTATGTATAAATTACATAAATTTATCTATTTAATTACATATTAGAAATTATAAATTTGCTTATGTAAATTATTTTCTTTTTCTTTTTAGTTATTGGCTGTGACCTTCTCCTTGTCTATCTTTTTTTCACCTACTTGCTCTGAATTCTCAGAATGATGTACACTTGTACCCTGAATTGTAAATATATCATCTGAAGTATCAGGTTTAATAAGGGGTGAGTGATGACACATAATCGTAAATGTGTTCTGTTTGCACTTTGCCTAATATTATTTATCTCATTCGTCCAGTCATTAATACATGTACCATCAATTTTCCAAGCTGTTACAATTACAATAATCCTGAGCATGTCTAGATATACTATCAGTCGTAGAAAGCAATCACCTAGCTTTTGACATGTCTCCGGTGTTATAACTTGATATTTAAGACTGGCAGTTGGTGCAGGGAATTAAGGTACTGAGCTGTACTTCCTGTGATACAGGGTTTGATTCCCCTCAGCCCTCATTTGCCTACTTTGTGACCTTAAGGAAGTCATTTAACCTGACATTGCTTGTAGGTTGCTATGAAAAGGGATTGTGTGCCATTACTGGTGAACAGTGAGTATCATTTAGTACATGTTTCAGCAAATTATTTATGTTATACTTATCTACTGAATCCATTCTCAGTGACAATTGAAGAATTTTAAAAGTAAGAAACAAAAAATATCAAAATCAATAATCATGCAATTCAAGTAAATTAAAACATCTAGTAAATGAACTGAAATTGTATGAAGAAATCATACGAACAATATAGAAACCAACATTAAATGAAGTGCACTGTGTTAACTTTGTACAAAGGGAAGTGGTTATTCTGATTCATGGTGCACTCATGCATGTCATGCTAACAAGCTACATGTCTCTTTCCATTGTGTGTGATCATTTGTGTGCATGACAGCTCACAGTCAAAACTCAAGTTATAAGTTAGGCCTCTTGGGAGTGTTACAGTGTGCCTGCCAACAATCTCTCCATCTTACCAGCAAACAGTAAAAATCAGATATAAAATATAAAATATAAATCAAATAAAACTTCTCCTGCCAAACAGTTACATAGGAAAGCTGAAAATAAACAGTACAAGATAGCTTGAGATAAGGTCTCAAGTGTCCAGCCTACAGTCAATATCAAGTTATAACTAACTAGGTCCTTTGAGAGGGAAAAATTATGCCTGTCTACAAACTATCCCTTTTTACCAACAAATAGCAAAAAAGCAGAGGCTAAAAATAAAGCAGAAATCAGATAAAGCTTCCCTACAAACAGTTACACATGTAAACACAAAACAAAACAGGATGGCTTGAGATAAGATATGGAGTTATGGGCCAGGTGACTTCCATGATACATCAACAGTGCTCCTCAGTGGTAGGGAGATGACCTAGGTGACAATGGCCTACATACAGATCCTGAAAAACGTCTATATTAGAAGACCGACTGTTTATGTGATCGAACACCTAAACATCGATATTCTAATACCGAACCGCACAATGTCGAACATCCCAGGGAAACACGTTCCTCGGCCACAACACAAAAAACATTACTTTACACAACCCCTTAACTAAATATACCAACTCTGAGATCGCTCAACAGTAGGGAAATAGCAAACTCCGGCGAACAGCCAAGGGAAATCTTTCCCCTGCGTTAAATCGGCCGTTCGCCATTTTTTTTTTTCAATATTCACACTCGACACCATAAAAACCAACTGCCAATTATTAGCGGACTGGAGTTCCTCTGTGGCGACCCCTAACCGGGAAAAGCCGAAAGACAAATATCAACAACACTCCAGGTGCAGATAGCCATTGACAAGACCCCTATTCAAATCATAGCTGGCTATTGGCCCACAAATCTGACTCAAGATACCCAATCTGCCTATTTGGACCTGTTTCAAATCTATCAAGCTTCAACCCTTTACCCTGATTCTAGGTGACTTTAACTTCCCAAACCTAGATTGGAAGAACTACTCATACCTGAACACAAATACCCAGAGATTCCTCAATTTTGTCAATGCAAATGGCTTGGAACAGCTAGCTGATACCCCAACAAGAGGTGATAATATCTTGGACTTGGTATTAACCAACATAAGTAATCACTGCAGCATCCCTATAGTATCATCATCCCTGGTAAGATCTGACCATAAAGCGGTCACTTTTGAAGTCACCGTCTCCCACAACCCGCCTCTAACTAGGATCAGGCATAAAAACTTTTCCAATGCTGATTACAGCCTCCTGAGGGATGATATAAACAGCTTCACAGGTAGGAACTGGCACCAATATCCAAAACTACACCAAAGCACTATATGAGCACTTATATAGATGCATGGAATCAGGACTACCCAACAGGGCTAAATCATCCCCAGCAAGGAAGAGTAAACTTGTCTTTTGGACATCTGCAATAAATACACTCTATAACAAAAGGAAAAAATTGCTGTCCAAGACCATGAAGGAGAATGTGCCCAATTAGAAGCAATCTCTCCTTAGCCTGAGCAAGCAAATAAGAGCACTAGTGAAACCCTCCAAAGCAAACTTTGCATCCAAATTGGCCACATCTCATAAGGCCTTCTTCACATATGTCTGCAACCTCAAATGAAGCACCCAGATCTGTTCAGAACTGGTGGTCAATGACACCACATGTACAAATGCCGTAGATATATCAAAATTGCTGGCTGACAGATTCAGCGAAAACTTCACCCCTCTGTCCCCCCCACCCATCAGTAAATCAGGACATCCCCAGTACCTGCCCCCTTCCCCCTTATATCTAGGGAACAGGTTATCACTGCTCTCTGAAAGCCAAAAAATACAGCCTCCATGAGACCCGACAACATACCAGGCTGCATCCTATGTTCATAGGTTCATAGGTTGGTACTAGGCTATCGGCCCTAGGGCCTATGCAAGCCTAGCCATAACAATTCCCCTGGATATTTCTTCCCACAATATTTACTTCTCTGGGCCCCTGTCTAGCAGGGTGACTGACATGATCCCTGGGTGAATTTCCTATCTCCCATCCAATCATCAAGATTCCTTTTGAAGAGGGCCAATGAGGCGCTCTGCTTGATATGTATGGGCAGTTTATTCCAGAGTATGGGGAGTCTCTGGGTCAGGAACCTATCCCTCCAGCATGTTTTGTTCATTGTGATGACAAGGTTTAGATCCCTGGAGCGTGTGACTCTGAGGGATTGGGATTTCTTTAAGTGGAGCATGTCCAACAGCTCAGGGTTTGACATGGCCTTGTATGTTAAGCAGAGATCGCCTCTGAGTAGATGATATGCCACAGAGTATAGCTGGAGTTTTTTAGATGGTCAGCATATGGCATCTGCTTTAGGCCTGTGATTCTTTTAGTGAGGTATTTCTGTGGCTTTTCCAGCTGTTGCAGATGTCTTGTAAGGTACATACCAAACGGGGCATTATACTCTATAATGGGTCTAATGAGGGATGAGTACAGTGGGACAATGACCTCCTTTTTTCTGGATGAAAAGCCTTTAGTGATGAGGTGTGCCACATAAAAGGATTTCCTGACTGTTGTGGCGATGTGGTTATTGAAAGTGAGACCACTGTCCACCTGTGTCCCTAAGTCTCTCATTACACTTTCGATGTTTAGCATCTTGCCACCTATGTGGTAATTCATGGGTACATATTTTTACCAAAGGGGATAACTATACATTTCTTGGCATTAAGTTTGAACCCATGGCTCTGGCACCAGGCATCTTTTTCTGTAAGGTCTTTTTGTAGAATATCCACATCATGTGGGGATTCAGTAATGGCTCCCAGTTTGCAGTCATCTGCAACTTTGTTAGCCAGAGTCCCTTAGTGTTGGCCTGTACTTCAGAGAAGTAGATGCCAAACAAGAGTGGTCCCAGGACTGAACCCTGAGGTACTCTACTTGTCACTTGTCTGGAGCTGGATTTGGAGTCGGCTACTTTTACAGTCTGGGTTCTGTCAGTAAGCCAGTTGGCAACTCATCGAGTGACATAGGGATTTATGCCCAGCTTAGTAAGTTTATCTATGATTCCAGAGTGGGGGATGGTGTCAAAGGCCTTGGCAAGGTCCAGATAGGCTGTGTGGACCACCTTACCCTTGTTCACAGCTCTGGAGACTGATTTGAAGAAGTCAATCAGATTTTGGAGACAAGATAAGCCCTTCACAAACCCAAACTGGGTGGGGTCCAGTGTTTCAAGGTTGCCAATGTCTTTGTTTATAAGTTCCATGATAATGCGTTCCATGCCCTTGCAGATCAGGCTTGTCAGACTGATGGGATGGTAGTTTCCGGGATCCAAAGCAGATCCTCCCTTGTGGAGTGGGATAATTGTAGCTGTGCGCCACTCAGTGGGCACGAAGCCTGATGTGAGGCTATGATTAAACATGACACTTAGGTGAGGTGCCAGTTCATTTTGTAGTTCATGTAGTACACAGCCTGGGATGTCATCTGGTCCCATGGATGCTGTATTCTTAGCTTTGGAGAGTGCAGTTTCTACCTGTGTGACCGTGATTATTGGAATTTGGCAATCTTTTGGTATTGAGATGGGCCCTTTAGGGGGTGAGAGGGGGGTGAAGTTGGCATTAAATCGATCTGCCAGGATATTGGCAATATCCTTGGGATCAGTATATTTAATGCCATTCTGTTGTAGCTCAGAGCAGATCTGCACATTGCCATTTAGATTCTTGACATAACTATAGAATGCCTTGTGGTTGTCTTTGGAATCTTTGGCAATTTTATTTTCGTAACTAGCTTTTGAGGATTTTATGAGGGATCTCAGCTTCTTACTGAGGCTGGTGAGGGAGTTTTTTGCATCCTGGGATTTTCCTCTTTTCTGCAACAGTTTCTTCCTTCTGTTGTATAGTTTGTTTATAGCAGAGGACCACCAGATTGGCTTCCTTTTTTTGGAGAAGAGCATCTTGGTTCTATTTGGGATGGCACGATTCATGCACGAGTGGATGTGCTCGTACAGTGCCTTAGTGTAGGATTCTGCTGTCGGACTTCCAGATCCCGTCTGCGTGGGTGTTGTGAAGTTTGTCACTTCTGACTTCAGTAGCATGAAGTTGGCTTTGGAGAAGTTTTTTAAGGAGGTTTCCTTACTGGGGGGGTGGGGGTGGGATGTGGATGTCAAAGGTGATTTGCTTATGGTCAGACCTGACCAATGAGGGGGTGACCACTGGTGTGGAGCATCTATCTCCCATGTTGGTAATGACCAGGTCTAGGATATTGGCTCCCCTGGTGGGATAATGGATTAGTTGATCCAGGGCGTTGGAATTTATGAATTCCAAGAACCGTTGGGAAAAGGAGTTGGTACCCGAGTAGTTTTCCCAATTAATGGCAGGGTAGTTGAAATCACCCAGTTTGGTTGTATCTTAATATTTTCCAGTATGTTTAGAAAGGTGTAGTGAGAATCTTGGGGCATGGTGGGGGATCTGTAGCAAGCTACAACTTGGATTGCAGTCTTACCTAGTGTTAGTTGCACCTGGATAATTTCAGATGCATTGTATTAGGCAACTAGCCTGGAGGTGTGAAATTGCTTGGTGAATATGGACAGTGTTTCGGTCTTGGTTTTGTGGCCGAAAAGTGTGGTAAGAATTGTAGCCTGGTATTGCAGGGGTGCTCTCTGGAGCCTTGAAGCAGGTCTCATTTACTGCACAGATATCAATGTTCTCCATTTTTAGGAGTGCCTCGAGAGAATGCATTTTGAGGTTTAGACTTCTAGCATTGAGTAGCATTACCTTCAAATTTTGCATGCTTGTATCTGTTACAGTGGTGGTTTTATCCTTTGAACCTTTCCTAAAAAAGGCACTATAGGGGTGGCAAGAGCTTTAGCCAGTAACCTGAATCCCAGGGGTGACGTGAACTCAGGCAGGAACTTGCAGCACCATTAGATGCTCTATTTAACCAAAGCCTGAGTACCGGCTTTGTCCCAGCTGTGTGGAGGACAGCCGCTATCATCCCTTTACAGAGGTACTAAGGTGGAGTGTCCACCGATCTGGGAAATTATAGACCCATCAGCCTAACTAGCCTGATCTGCAAGGCCATGGAGTGGATTATCATGAACCTCATTAACAAAGACATTGTCAACCTCTAAACTCTCGATACCACACAGTTTGGCTTCATCAAGGGGAGGTCAAGTCTGCTAAATTTGGTCGACTTCTTTGAGACAGTCACCAAAGCCATGGATGAGGGGAAGATGGCGCATGCCACCTACCTTGACCTGGCCAAAGCCTTTGACACTATTCCCCACTCGGGCATAATAGATAAACTCTCTCAACTAGGCATCAATCAGTATGTTACCAGATGGGTAGCAAACTGGCTCACTGATAGAACCCACCTAGCCAAGATAGGGGAAGGCACCTCAAGCAGTAGACTTGTAACAAGTGTTGTATCCCAGGGTTCGTTCTTGGGACCTCTGTTATTTAGGATATACTTTTCTGAGCTGCAGGCCAAAACCAGTGGGCTGTGGCTGACCAGATTTGCAGATGACTCAAGCTGGGTGCCGTCATCAATTCTCCTAGTGATGTGGACATCCTCCAAGAGGGTTTCATTCAGAACAATTACTGGTGCCAGAAACATTGGCCTCAAGCTGAATACCAGAAAATGCATCATCATCCCCTTTGGGGAGAGTGATGTCCCCACAAATTATCACATTAATAACAATGTCCTAAGCACGCAATCAGTTGTGAAGGATTTTGACCACCATGTTGCTTCCATTGTACAGAAAGGCTTCTACATGGCCCACCTCATAAGTAAGGGTATCTCATCCAGGGACAAAAAGTCATACCATCCCTGTATTCTTCCCTTATAAGGCCCATTATTGTGTACAATGCCCCTTTCTGCATGTACCTCATAAAGCACATGCAGCAGCTGGACAGACCACAGAGGTTCCTAACCAGGATACTCCAGGGCCTCAAACATCTACCATACACAGATAGGCTAAAAGTCCTATCCCTCTACTCAGTTTCATATGGACTCCTCAGAGGTGACCTCTGTCTGCCATACAAGGTGATCACGGACCCACCTTGATGGGACTGTTACAAATCCGCAAGTCAAGCTCCACTCGAGTAACTCACACGTGTGGCCTCAACCTGGTCTGTGACATCAACAGGACTTGTTGGCGGGACAGATTTGTGTCCCAGATACTCCCCTATCTATCGAATAGACTCCCTCTCCACATCAACCAGAGTATCTCTTTACCCTTTTTTTAAGTGCAACCTGGATAACTGGATAGGAAACAGAAAATATACCCCTGGGATTCCACCCGTGTCCCTGCTGGACAGGGCATCTGGTGCTGACTTGTCTAAACATGGGCTAAACTCTTGGCTAGGCTTATAAGGGCCTCAGAGCCAATAGCCTAGTAACCTCCTATGATCCTATAATGTTCCTAAGACTCCTCTTCTGCAAATGCATATCTTTCTTCATCAGCCTCTGCCAGCTCCTACCTTATTACTCTCAAAACTATAGACTTATTAGTCCTGTAACCAGAATTATTTTCATTTCTTCCAGTGTATCTTCAGCCTTACTAATTAATTATTGTAAAAAGCTTTTCTTTCTTTGAATATGCTAGGTTCTTACAATTTTATTTAATTTATATTATTTGTATTTCTTTTCCTGCATGCAGGACCTTTTTCTAACTTAGCCTGGGAATGCTCCACAGGGCTCTGTCCTAGGCCCTTACTTATGTAGATTGTATCCTTCACATCTGACTTTTTCATCTGAGATATTCTATAGTCTGTATGCAGACAACCTGAAATTGGGTAAACTGATTACATGTGTTACAGATAAGGCATGTCTGCAAAATAACTTGACTAAATTAACCATTTGGACACAGGAGAATAATATGCTGATAAATACATCAAAAACAAAGTATATGAAATTTGGGAGACATAAATTGAAAGGTGAATATTTAACATTTAATAAGTGATTGAAACTGTAGACTCATTTAAGGACCCAGGTACATTGGTAGGTCCAGTTATGAGTTTTTGTAATCATATCAACCAATTGGTTAATGATAGTTATAGAACTATAGGTTGTATAAAAAGATTTATAAAGTCTAGGAAATCAAAAATAATGAAGTCATTGTTTGTTAGTTACATTAGACCCAAACTTGAGTATGGAATAATAATACGGAAACCCTATAATAAAACAAGCATGAATAAACTGGAAAGAGTACAGCAGAAATATACCAAGGGCATCCATTGATGTGAAAATGTAAGTTATTATGAAAGACTAAAATATGTGAACTTCGACAGTGTCACTTACAGATATCTAAGAAGATATCTTATTCAGGTATATAGCACATTTAGAGACTACCTCTGGGAATGTTTGGGGTTATCAAAAAGTCCTAGAGAATCATCAGACAAACTATGCAGAAGATTCTATAGGAATGAGAAGTGTCCTAATTGGTTCTCTGACAGAGTAGCCGATGCATGGAACAAACTACCAAATCACATTAAAGCAAGTACTAGTTTAGATATTTTTAAGAACAGCCGGGACACTTATGATGGGAACAAGTGTTTTGATATATTGGCAAGCTAGGAGGGCAATAATGCCCATGCTTGAAATATTTGTATGTATGTATAGGGTCTATATTAGAACATCGAAGTTTCAAAACTTCAAATGTTCTAATATCGAACCCTATTCAGCGAAAGCTGAAACATCGAACATATAGGGAAAAAATTTGCTGTTCCAAAACACATACACACAGTACAAGCACACCAAACAAACAGCAATCTACACACATACGCCTAAAATCTTACACCTAACCCTACACTAAACTATATACACACCACTAACTATCCACTTACCTTAACCCAAACCCTAACCCTAAGGTCAGTCACTACCGCACACTCACCTCACCTACGCCCTAACCCTAACTCACCTACCCCACCCTAACCCTCACGTCCACATAATCGCACACTTACCTGACCTACGCCCTAACCCTAACTCACCTAACCTGCCCTAACCCTCACGTCCACACAATCACACACATACCTAACCCATGCCCTAACCCTAACGCACCTTACCCACCCTAACCCTCACGTCCACACAATCGCACACATACCTAACCTGCACCCTAACCCTAACTAACCTAACCCGCACTCAATCGCACACTTACCTGAACCCGACCCGTAACTTTCCACCACAGCGCTGAAAATACCGAAGCAACAGAAACGGACAACTAAATTCTTTCCTTAGGAAAACATTTGGTTTTCTGTTGCTTCGATATTTTCAGCTTTCGCTGAATAGGGTTCGATATTAGAACATTCGAAGTTTTGAAACTTCGATGTTCTAATATAGACCCTATGTATGTATGCATGTATGTATGCATGTATGTACAATGATGACAGGCTTGTGGTTTCCTGGTCACATCATCCAAGAAGCTTCATGGCTGTATCATAGCACTAGCCAGAAAGAGTTGTGCCCTTGTGAAATAGTGGGTGGCCTGTCCAGTAAAGAGTTACATATGACGCTGTGAGGGAAATAAATTATGGAGCGTCCATAGTATGTTAGCACTGCAGGCTATGGAGAAGGCTTGAAGATGACAAGATGTAGGAATATTGTTATTTATTGGTTTTTGTTAGTTTCAAGTCTAAGCTGAAGATTTATTTATTTTTCACAGGATATACACTGGTTCAATTTAAAGAACAGTGCTGTTGCCATTATTACCAGCTGTCTTTCTTTTCACTTTCATTATGTTTGCCTACTTTAATGGTTAAATGTTGAAAATGATAGATTGGTGGCCATTTTAGAAGTAGAGAAGGTGGAATTTTGTCAGTATTGCAGACGAGTGTATAGTACGTTGTCAGATAAAATATATTCAGAATTGCCATGAATGTTGATAAATGACACCAAATTAAAGTTCATCTCAAGCATAAATTAACAGGAGTATTCTCTCCAACAATGATCAAATTTGTTAGAAGCTGTTAAAAAAAACAAATAGCAACTGTGCATCAAGCTTTGCAGTTCTGCTAGACAGCACACTTGCAAACCTGTAAACTTCCTGGGCTTTGGCAACTTGTGTGAATGTGTGTACCTCTGAAATGTACAGATTTTCACAGAATGTCCAGATTTTTGGCTCATATTTTAATCTGTTCCTCATAAATTCTGTGTTTTTCTGACAAATTACTGGGATGATCGATGGATGATCGAAGTCACTAAATAATGGCATACATTTGAGTTTCAGACTTCAGATCCTTCAGAAAATGTATGTTAAAACAAATCATGTTACTCTAGCAACTTTCTAAGCTTATAAGAGTAATATTTAAAATATGTCCCTATTTTTGGGCCTTTGTCCCCCAATTTTGTCAGTCTTTGTCCAGATTTATTGCACTGACAGGTTGAGAGGTATGCTGTGAGCATTCCGTTATTGTGTAGAAAAAAAATAAATATTTTGTTATAAACACACACGCATATAATATTTATTTATATTTACTTATATTTCTGTATATAGTGTGCTAGTTCTCGCCATCTGAAAGAGTACACGTGAGTCAAAAAAGAAATACATTTTTTAAGTAATGTTTATGGCAATGTTATCCAGAATTCATTGTAAACAGAGTGATGTTTTTTTTAAATGAGTAATATTTCTGTTAAATTGTACTGTATTCTTTAGGAACAGAAATACATCAGGCTCTAATAGTGTTAGCAAGTTTAAATAGATGAAAAATGTAATACAAAAAGAGAGCTAAAAGAAGTACATCCAGAGAGAATTTCTGTTTTGCTAAAGGTTCTTTGTGTTCAGAGATGTGGCTCTGGAAGAGAGAGAGAGAATCAACCGTAGTGAAAAATGACCTGGAAGAAGAAATTGGTTATTGTTCTTGATAGAGAACTCCACAGAGACCTTCCAAAAGACACTAACTCCTTTAAGACGTGGTATAAAACTGAATTAAAGGCGCTTGCCATGCTTTTGATTAAATCACAAGACTTTGGGTAGAATTCATAAAGAAAAAGCAACCTTTCAGAATTCAGAAACAGTTTTAACAGAGAGCTCTAGCATGAAGACATGCAACATCATGTAAGGATGGCTCCACAGCCATGCTGCATGCTGATAAGTCAGTCAAGGGGAGAGGCATATGCTGAATAGCCAGGTGCCCTCGCTACCAGAATTGCCTCAGGGAAGGTATCATGCTGAGCATTTCAGGAAATAGCTCAAACATCGAAATCAGAACAGCTGGCCCATCATGTCGCTGTAGTGAGCACAAGCAAAAGGCCATGTTCATCTAGAAGCTTAGTTAGAGCAGGGCGAGAAGGGCAATTGCCCCGGGTGCAAAGGGTTGGGGGCATGATCAACAATCCATCATCATGAGCAAACGACTTCTCTTCCTTTAATTCAGTTCTGGCTTTTACAAACCAGTATTGCATTTTTGGTCAAACCCTACTTGGTCTAAACTGTAGCAACTGTTTTTTTTTTGTTTTGTTTTTTTGCTCTTCAGTGATCAGTCTAGCTGGAGGGGAGAGTGGATGCAGCTGTGTGACTGTTTTGCTTTTCAGTGGAAGAACTAGGCTGGGGGGGGGTGGTGTGCATGCAACTTACTATGTATTGTTTTGCTCTTCAGTGGAAGAGATAGCTGGGGGGTATCATACTTCCTAACCTCTCAGTGAAATAAGTCTAAACAAAGCCTAAATATAACAGGGGACAAAGGCACAAAAATAGAGACAGATTTTAGATATTGTACTTATAAACTTAAAAAAGTTGCTAGACTAGCAGGGGTTATGTTAACATGCATTTTGTGAAAGATAGGAAGTCTGAAACTCAAATGTCTGTCATTTATTTAATGACTTCAGACCGCAATGATTTGTCAGAAAACCACAAATTGTATGAGAAACAGACCAAAAATATGAGACGAAAATCTGGACAATTGAGAGGCACGGGGGAGTGACTCTAAAATGTAACAATGTAGCGATTGGGTTATTACAGTGAAGTGTTTTTTTTTCTCTTCTCTTTAGCCACATGAATAAGATTGTAATAACCCGATCACTCAAGTGTGGTGATCTGCTTAATACAGGGAAGTGTTTTTTTGGCTCTTCACTAAAGAGCTGAGACCGTGGGGGCGCTGGCTTGTGGTATCATCCCAGGGCACTGATTGAGCCAGCTTCACTTCTGTATTTGTGTTCCAAAACCAAAAACATGCACATAATGGAAACCAGGCTTCAAACAATGGAACTTTTAATAACCAAAGTACATAAAACACTAAGTGCTCCCGCCTTTGAGAGACTGTATCAGAGGGTAAAAACAATTAACCCATTGTAATCATAAAACAAAACTTCACTGCCAAAGGTCATAAAAACAATTAAGAGAAGTTGGCCCTTAAAGGCATACAATCAACTAAAATAGTACTTAGGTAAAAAAATATAATAATGTAAGAACATATAATATACCCTAAAAGACACTAATAAAACATGTGTTCAAAAGTAAATAAACTAAAATAAAATTATGTAAAAGACAACACTTCAAAGGGTTTCAAAATACTATTCCAAAAACATAACCTTCACAGTGTCACTGCCCTGTCTTTTAAAACACTAACTAAACAGATGGAATTGTTCAAACCTGGTTCCATACATGCATTTAGTCTAATTTGCCAGCACAATTCCTTTATTTGCATTTTATTGTTAAAATCACCCCCTTTGTCACTGTATATTACCCTGTCAATAACAAAGAAAATGTACTTATTAACATCACTACATCTTTGCATGTGTCTACAGAGAACATTCTTGGTATTCTTATCAAATATCATAAACATGTTCATATAGCCTATCCTTTAATCTTCTTGTCATCTTTCCTACATAGAATGTTGGGCAGGATATACATGAAGCCAAATATACTACATTATTAGTGTTATAATTCACCCTTCCGGGACATGCTATACTTTTATTATATCCTTCCAGACATAGGACTATTGTTAATGTATTTACTATATTTACAACAACCACATTTCATCATACTAAAACTCCCTTTCCAAATCAACAGTGTTGTACCACCTTCCAAAATATTTTTGAGGTTTCTACCTTTACTGTAGGTGACCGATTGAATGTCATCCAGTTTTTTTCTTTAAATCCTGTGAGAAGGTCATATCTCAGGTACTCCTCAATATTTTTGTAATACTGTGCGCCACATTATTATGCGGGACCACTATGGCCTGTTTCATATTAGAAATTATGTCTCTTGTATTGATGTTATTATTACCTGGGGGAAGCAGTGTGCCCATCTTAGTACCATTCAAAATGGAGGCATACTTCCTCTTTCTATCTATTTACCATTTCTTTTTTATGGTCATCAAGTAAAGAGATAGGATAACATCTGTCCCTGAGCATCTCAATTAAATTATCTAATTCTTCCAAGAACACTACATCATCAGTTAACATTCTGGAAAGTTGCACCATCTGCCCTTTAACTATGTTCTGTTTTTGGAACAAAAAGTTTTTACTATCAAAGTAAATAAAGGAATTAGAATATGTTTCCTCCCTATAGGTGATGGACAAGTATCTCCCATTACCTATGTCCTTCATAATAGTAACATGCCTGTGATATAAATAGGATCTGCTGGAGAGATAGATATGTATCCCAGAGACTACCCCGTCTATGAAACGGGCTCCCCATCCATGTGAAGCAGAGTTCCTCCCTAATCCAATTCAAGTGCCATTTGGATAATTGGATGGGAAACCATAAATTCATTCCTGGTTTAGCACCTATATCTCTGATGCAAACAGGTAACCTGTAAGTGGTTCATCCCCCAGGCCCATGCTTACACTTATCAAGGGTATCAGAACTCGTCAGAGATTTGGGATGCATAGCTAGGCTTAAAAAGGCCCTTGTGGACGTTAGCCTAGTAAACACCTATGAACCTAATAAATGGTTAATCTTGTGGAAATCAGAATTGTAAGTGAAATGCAATGATTCAATAATATTGTTGATGCATGTTATAAAATCTAGTAAAATGGAATGATTATCCTTCCAAAAAATCAAAATGTCATGCCAAAACCTAAAATACCTGCAATTATAACCAAAAAAATAGGGAATTAAACTCAAATTGCATTTCCCATTCCCAGGTTTGCATAAAGGGGTACACATTTTGCCCTTACTAACACCTTTGAAATATGGCAAAAAAAGAAAAAAAAATTCCCCCTCAGAAACTCCAAAATTATTGTACAAAATTAAATCCATAAATTCAGTGGCAATCAATAAGTCATTGCTGCAAATTATTTTCTCACCAGTTAATACCTCAAGAAACGACTATAGAGCCATAGTGTGGGATATTACAGAAAACTCTACATCACGTGTTACAAAAAATATATCCTTTTCAAACAGAATGTTATTAACTTCTCCTTACAGGTGCCAAGAATCTGTGGAAACCCAGTAAGCACATGTTTGCACATATAGTCAATGTAAGCCGCCATTGGTTCAGTTTTTGATTTTTTGACAGCTACTATCTGTCTCAAAGGTGGACAAATGGAATTCTTATGAATTTTTGATATTCCAAAAATAGACGGAATCATTGTTTTTCTACATTAACAATATCAAACAGAGAATCTGAAAGGATTCCTTGCAATACCATATCAAAGAAAACAAAATCAGTTCTAGAGTAAGCAACACTGACTTCATTTTTGGATACCCTGTTATAGCTGTTCTCATAATTCAAAATGCCAAACATCTTGCTAGAATAATCCATATAGTCCATAATAACAACCGCTCCTCCCTTGTTAGGTTTCATAACTATAATATTTTTGACACCCCCCTTGAGATCATGTAGGACTTTTCTTTTATGTGGACCTAAATTGTCCATAAAATGACTGCTGAGAGAAAAATCTTACAAAATTGTCCTCACAAATCCTCTCAAAACTGGTGACAACAACGTTGGTAGCGGATATGAATAAACTTTTCCTTTTCTCGTTAAGGGACTCATTGTCAAATAATAACTTTAAGTTAAACTTCCTAGTGAAAAGCATAAGATGTAATAATAGTTGAACTAAGTCGATCTTAAAATTTGGAACAAAAGAGAAACCTTTGCTCAGTAAAGAAAAATGTCTTTCATCAATCTCTGTGAAGCAAAGGTTGTAAATCTTAAAGTTATTATGCTTGTCCAGTTCTGAATCTATTCTTATCTCCTGTTGTTTTTTACCTTTTCTTTCCACTTTATTTTGTTTTTCTGAGGCAGTAGCAAAGACTAGTGAGCTGAAACAACCATCCTCATTACCAGTCAGGATGGGACCAAAACATCCCCATCCATGTAAAACAGAGTTCATCACAAACCCTATTCAACAGAAACTTGACAACTGGATGGGAAGCCATAAATTTACTCCCAGTCTGGTCTCCATGTCCCTTATGTATAGAAGCTGTCAATAAGAAAAGTATTATCCTAACTAAAACCTCCCATACCAATCTCTTAGTTATCTCCCTACTTAAGTCCCCCCCCCCCCCGTCTAGGTAGACACCATACCTCTCAACCTCTCAGGGCAAGAAATCTGGACAAAGACAGAAAGAATGGAGGGACAAAGGCCCAAAAATAGGCAAATAATTTAAACATTGCTCATATAAACTTAAAAAGTTGTTAGAATTATAGGTTTTGCATTATTATGTATTTTCTGATGGATGTAGTCACGCTGCCAGCCCAGCTATCTGGAATTTTGTAAATAATTCTATGTTATTTGTGAATATTGATATGATTTATACAGAACTGTATGTTATTTACTGAGCTTCAGGAATGTAACCACAGCATACCCTGCTGGAACATAGAAGATTAACCTGCAAATCTTAATAGTTGAGATGCTAGCTCTCAGTTTCAATGCAGAAGCAGACACAATGTCTAGAGCTAGATGTTTTTCTATTGTCTTGAAAGAAAAGTAATTACTAGGTTTAAAATGTAAAGTGTTTTGTTTTACAACTTCCAAGATCTGGCAAACAACTGAGAGATATGTATTTTTAACACAGATATGTTAAATTCTATTAGTTTCTGGTTTAGCCTGGGAATTGAAGGCAGGTGACAAAAAGTGATGTCATCCAGGCAAGCCCAGCAGTAAAATGTGATATTGATTTAAGAACTCAGAGAGAGACTGTGCATTTTGTATTTTGTAGTGTAGTGTGATCCTGGAGTTGGTATATTTTGTTGGGGTGCACAGCTCCCTCACTGGGGGGGGGGGGGGCGGCATAACCCCATACCTGGGTGAGTTTGACATACTGTGGTGTGTTTCTTCATTCAATGTTGGCCATCTATATATAAATATAGATACAGCTGTGTTCCCTGTTAAAAATTCTGTAGTGTGATTGTTCGGTAAATTAACAGTTTAGTGTTGTTATCTTGGTAAATTCAGTTTCGGGGAAGTGACCTTTCGATAATTAGAAGTAGACCCATATATATATATATATATATATATATATATATATATATATATATATATATATATATATATATATATAGGTCTATGTCAAAAGATCGAGTTTTCAGAAACTAGAAATTCACATGGTTGAGACCATATGAATGAGTTTCCAAAAACTCAAAGTTCAATAAAAAAAAAAAACACACACAAAAATCTGTGAAAACTCGATCTTCTGATAGAGACCCATATACATATATATAGATAGATAGTTAGATATAGATACAGATATTATACTTCCATACTCTCACATATATATCAATCTACATACTACATATAGACAGACACAGGTATACAGTCACGCACACACACACACACACACACACACACACACACACACACACACACACACACACACACACACACACACACACACACACACACACACACGCACACACTCAAAAATCTGGTTGCTAGTGTAAGGCAGCATTAAGCTACATCACTGGCTTTTCATAGACTAGACAACTGATTTTATTTGTACCGGCTGTTTTATTTCTTTGGTCCGAACTATAAAGCAGTGTGTTCACTTCAAGGTGTACATGGCTAGGAATCTTATAGTCCTCCATTATCACTTGCCTAGTATTGCTCTTATATTCTGGTATTCTTATGCTGTGCGGACTAGGAGAGTTTGCAGAAAGTTTGTACCACTATGTGGTACAGTTATGTCTCATTAAATCTTGAAATGTGATGAAAGGATAATAAACAGTTATTGATTTCCTTGCACAAAGGTAAATGAGATGATACAATATATATATTTTAATTCAGCAAATGGTTTTCCCGATCAACTGTGGTCTCTGTTCTGGGTCGACCAACACTGGCTTTAAAGCATGTTACTGCTGCATACTATAAAATCATTTCATCTTCATTTTTGGCCCCTAGTTCCAATGACATAATAATCAGCAGAGGCGGGGTTTGTCATGTTAAATTCTGTTATCTTATCATACCAAATCATAAATAACCACAGTGCCATCTGCTAGGTAGTGCCAGCAAGTTGTGAAGGTAGGCAGGGTCTGTACCATTCATTGGTACAGCAATGACAGAGATTTTATTTTACCATTTGTTGATAGAACAGCTGATGAAACACGGAAAAGAATGAGAGTTTAATAGCTGGACAATAAATATATTCATAATGTTGAGCTTTATTATTAAATCAGGCTGAGTCTGTTACATGCAGGGGCCCATAGAACCTTGCCAACTCCTACTCAGAGGTAATGCTAAAGTCAGAATCTTCTTATCAACCAATAGGCACACAAACATATCCAAGGAAGTGTTCAAACCTTTGCAATCACTTACTTGGTGACTAATCACTAAACTCAGGAAAGTCCTGCTAATCTCTGTGAGGAGGCTTACAACTTTCTCAAAACATCACACACAAGCCTGCCATGGTTGATGTAAATGAAATGTATTGCTGCCTTCCACATGGCCATATTTATTAATATAGACCTGTAGATTATGGTGTACATCTGTGCCATTAGCTGTCTAACTGATTCCTCTGCCTTCTAAAGAGAATTCTAAGTTAGAATATTGATTGATTTCAAGAGGAAGAGCTAGGAGGTGGTCTGAAGTACTAGAAGTGTATGCAGCTTCGGAACACATATGACGTTATTACAAACAGTTATTATTTCATGCTGCTTTTCTCATGCTATGATTAATGTCATTTTAGAGAAACACTCAGTTTACCACTCTAGACCAACTTTTAAAGGCTGCCTTGCAGGAGTCAAACACAACTACCCTGTCTAGCAGGAATCAGTATCGCCTGTGAATCCATATGTTCAAGTAGCTTTCATGGGGCTGAGGACAAAATTAAGAGAACCACAAACACGTAGAAAACAGCTTTAGCTTTGTTTAATTTGTTGCAAAAAAATTCTGTCACAAAAGCCAGAAATATCATGTAAAAAAGTGAAGCAGGCAGTCCAGACATATACAATTACAAATCCTACTATCCAGTAAGAGGATCACAAGTAGAATAGAAGCAATGTCAGAACCATGCATTTAGTAAATCATGTTTAGTTACAATTTGCACTGGCCCAGTATGTTGGTTGTATGAAGAAAACAGCTGAACAGCATATTAGTATGGTATAAAAAAAAACAAAAAAAATTCAAGTACATGTTAGGAATATCCCCACCAGCAATGAAGTTTCTTAGATTGCAGGCAGACTTTATACTGCAACCTAACTGTGATGTCACCACACAGTGATACAGCTGAACTCCTGACAATGGGAGTACAGTGCCAGATCCACTCATTGCCGTACTATGCTAATAACACCAATCTGCTGTCATAAATGGAGAGTGAAATCTTTGTAGGAAGCCCTCCTAATCATGACAAAGGAGCACAGCACAGCACTGCCAGGCTGCTCAGCTGGGTATACCATACTGTTCATGTAGCGTCTCGCTAAGGCATAAGATACCATAGTGAGCTGCCTCTTGCTGTTATGCTGTGTAGTAATGTTGTGCTGCAAAGCACATCCCCACGTCCCCACATCCCAAACACAAAGGCACAGTAGTGTAATAGCTGCTTATTTGTGCCATTTAAGACAATGGGATGGCTTCTGTTCATTGCCATAATTACTCCAATCCATTCTAATGAATCTGGGAAGTCCACAGCAATGTACATGACATACTGCACAAAATGAATCCATGCAGCTCTGCATAATGTCTGTGAATACCTGGGACCCTGTCTATCTATCTATGTATCATATGTTCATAGGTGTATACTATACTAATGACCACAGGGGCCTTGCATCCCAAATGTATCCAACAAGTTCTGGTTCCCTTTATGTTATTTTAAGGGTTTATGTGTAAGTTAGGGCATGGCTAGTCAAGCAATTACAAGCTGCTTCTGTCCATTAGAGACATAGGTGCCAGACCAGTGGTGAATTTCTGATTTCCAATCCGCTGGTTAAAGTTACTCTTAGATGGGGTCAGGGAAGCCTGTTCCAGAGAAGAGGTATTCTCTGAGAGATGTACTTGTTCCTCCAATGTGTCCTATTTATGCCACAGACAAAGTTTAAGTCCCTGGTTCAGATAGTTCTGATGTTATTTTTTTTTTGTGGATCTGAAAGCAGTCTATCAGAGTAGGATCCAGGGATGCCTTGTATGTCAGACATAGATCGTCCCGCAATAATCCGTTGTCTGTGTTAGCCCTTCTTGGAGGACATTAGTGTCTTGGGGGGATTCTATGACAGCTCCTAGTTTGCAATCATCTGCAAACTTGGTCAACCAGAGGCCCTTCACGTTGGCCTTCAGAGAAGTAGATTTCAAAAAAGGATTGGTCCCATCACAGAGCCATGAGGGACTCCATTAGTGAGCAGCCTCTTTGTGGGGTGAATTCGCTATGCTAACGTACCTCACCACTATCAGTGAGTGGGTGATGTAGAGGTTTACACTTAATTTAGTGAGGTTGTCTACAATGCCTGAGTGGGGTATTATGTTGGATGTCTTTGCCAGGTCAGTGTAGGCAGTAAGCACCATTTTGTCCTCATCCATTGCTTTTGTGACCCTCTCAAATAAGTCCACCAAGATGCATAGGCATGACCTGCCTTTGACAAAACCAAACTTAGTTAGATCCATTGTCTGAAGCTTTCCTATATAGTTATTTAGCAAATCCATGATTATTCTTTCCATGGCTTTAAATCTGATTCTGTTAAAGTTTATGGGTCAATAATTTCCTGTGTCCTTGGTTGGCCTGCTCTTGTGCACAGGGATAAAAGTAACAATCCTCCATTCATTTGGTACAAAGCCTCTTTGGAGGCTACAATTAAATACTGATTCTAGTGTGCCCAATAGGTCATGCTTCATGCTATTAAGGAGGCATCCTGTGATATTACCAGGTCCTGTTGATGCAGTGTTGAGGGTCTTGGAGAGTGCTTTAAGGGCCTGTTTCCTAGTGATAATCAGGGGAGTAATAGTTGGGGATATTTCTTTAGTGGTGTCTGGGGTTGAGAGTGGCATAAAACTGGGGCTGAATTTACTGGTAGGTAGATTTGCTATATCTTCTGTCTTTTTTAATTTCTTCAAGTCTTTTGGGATTCTAATACCATGATAGTAATGGACCCCATTCCTAAGTCAAAGTATGATTAAAGTCATGAAATGTTTTATTCTTTGATGTCAGCCAGAAGAGCTCTTTACAGCACCTGCAGTGTGCCAAGAAATGACTCCTCCTGCAATTCATATGGAGTTACATGTATTGGTATCATATCTAAATACAATTGTAAATTCTTTTTTATAAGACCTGTTGCTCCTACTACTATTGGAACTGTCTGGGTATCCTTTTTCCATATTGCCTTTATTTATGCTTGCAAATCCTGGTACTTTATGACTTTGTATCTCTGTGTATGTAAGATGCTGCAGTCACTCGGTGTAGCAATTTCAATGATCAATCCTACTTTTGTCTTATTTTCAGGGACTGCTAGATCTGGTTTTCACATCTATTTTTTGAACTGTTGGTAATGGGTGATCCCATGTGATATAAACTTCACATCATTTTCTATAATACTTTGAGGCTCATATTTCCAGTGTTTTTCAGCTATTTCAATATTACAAGTTTGCATAATCCTCAGTGCAACAGTCTTGCCACATTATTATGCCTTTCACTATACAGTCCTTCTGCCATTAGTATATTACAACCAGCAACAAGATGTGTGACTGTTTCCAATTCTGTTTTACAAAACCTACATTTGTCTGTTTCTCCCACATGTTCAATGGACTTTGTAAACCAATGTGTACGTAGTCCACTGTCTTGGGCTGCCAATAATTAACCTTTTGTCTTTTGGTTTAAATTCACCTCTCCTTAACCATTCCTGTGTTTGATCCTGATCAACATGAAGTTGTTCCAAGAGTTTTCTATACTTGCAACTATATTTATGCATTTTCCACATTTCTTGCCTTGTCATCTGCTCCTTCACCCTATATTCTTTCTTTTGTCTTTTTGGCACATTCAGTTATTGGCTGATTTTTATATACTTCTGGTTTGAGTTCCATTCCAGTTGATGCCGATATGCTTCTGCTAAGCTAAGCAGGGAAGTCATCTTGGACTTATTCTCCTCATGTTTCAAAACTTTCACTATGTTTGGATCTTATGAGGTCAGCAGATATGTATACAGTCCCACAATTACAGATCGGTACATGTAATTAATTTTGAGGAGGCCCATATAGGGTTGCTACCTTTTCAGATGGCCAAAGTGGGACAATTGTGGTACAAACATCAGATTTTGCAGGCCAAAACATACCCACGGCCAGTACAAGGGACAGGACTTCACTTTTTTTTGTCTAAATAAAAGCTTATTCTTGTAGCATTTTAGTTGCTTATTCTGTTTCTTATAACATTTAGGTGTTTCAGATACAGAATAACTGTTTTATGCAACTATTACATAAAATATAGGAAATTATTTTGCCCTAATATTTCAGGACAGTTGCCATTCTTACAATATTTTTGCAGGACACAACTGCCCAAAGAGGGACTGTCCCTCGCAAAGTGGGACAGGTGGTAACCCTAGTCCCATACCTTCTTCAGAATGGTGAATACATAGTCTTGGTATACACTGACTTTTATAAATCATTTGATGAACATGAAGCATCCTTTTTGTTTTCCTGTCCAACTGATTCAACATCTTTTGGGGCCAGTCAGTCACTCCAAAACTGTAAGTTAGGGCAGGAAGACAAAACTGGTTTATAGCTTGGACTTTGTTCCATTGTTTTCATTATTAATTTTAGTCTTCTTAAACATTCATTCAATAAGTTTTATTCACATTTGTTCATGTTTTATTGTTGATCCTTCATCAATTCCCAAATATTTGTACACTCCCTCTTGCTCACATTCTTTTATATCACATTCTTGTCCCAAACTGATGTTTTCTTGGTGTTGCAGCTTTCCTACTTTAAAGGTTGCTTTTGCAGATTTATCAAGACCAAATGACATTCTTATATCATCTAAAAAATGTTTCACCACTTGCAGTTGTGCTTTTAGTTCCTCATCTGATGAATTATACATTTTAAAATCATCTAGGAACAGAAGATGAGAAGTCTTTACACTTTTTGTTTTCTGGGAGCCAAATTGTAGCCACAACCTAATCTGTTAAGTAGACAGCTTAATGGGTTAAGGGCAAGACAAAAGAGCAGCTGTGACAGAGTCACTCTAGAATATCCCACTTTGAATTTGTATCCTTGGAATAATAATTTGTCCTTTATCATGGCTTAACTGCAAAGCAGTTTGCCACTGTTTCATTGTTGCTGTAATGTAATTGATCAGTGTAGGGTATATCTTATATATTTTTAATATTTTTATATTTTTAAACACTTTTTTATCCATGAATGTGGGATACCGTCAAATGTTTTTTTGTAGTCTATCCTACCATACTTAGATTCTTCCCCTTTTTAACTTTCACCTTTATGACTTTATTTCACAACAAATTAGATCCTTTGTTCCATATGACTTCCTTGTTTTACCCTTTTGTTCTATTGCCATAACTGAGTTTTTTTCTAAATTACTATAAACTCTGTTAGCATCAAGTCCAGTGTATAGTTTATACGTTGCTGGAAGGCAGGTTATTGGTCTATAGTTTTTAGTATAGCTTGCAGGTTTGCTCTCAAGTAGGAGCATTGTTTTTCCTGTTGTGAACTAGACTGGTGTCTGTTCGTGGTACGCATATAAATCATTCTTACTCATGGCTAAATCTTCATGTAAAGATATTAATACTTTTAGCCAAAAGTTAGGTACTGCATCTGGGTCCGGGGTTTTCCAATTAGGGGCTATTCTTAAGTTTGTTTCAATCTCTCTGGCCATTACTTCATCCTGTTTAATTTCCTCTACTTTTGAACCTCTTAGTCTTTCTTTTACTTCTTCTAGCCATTTAGAATCTTTATTATGTCCCACAGGATCTTCATAGATATTTCTCCAAAATGTATCTATTTCTTCCTTTTTTGTGGTGTTTCAGTTCCTTTTGCCTTGTTTCCCAATTCTCTATAAAACTTTTTTGGGTCATCAATAAATTGCTTATTTTGTACTTTTATATTTATCTGCATATCTTCTGCCAGTGCTGATATTTCTAGTTTATTATTTGCAATAGTACACAATAGATCCTGATCTGTTCTAATACTGAACATTACTTTTATCACGTCTATCTTTCTGAGTATTTTTCTTGATCTGTTCTCTCTTGCATACTCTTCTGACAGTTCTTGTCTTAATTGCTTTATAGTTTTCTCTACTTGATACTTCCATGATGACATTTGATTTCTTCCTTAATTTCCTTATTGACCTGTGTTTTTGTGATAAGACTTTATCTGCTATTAATTTAGCTGCACAGTAATATATCCTGTTTTCTTCTGTTATATCATACAAATCTCCATGAACAGTTCTAATTACTGTGGGCCGGATTCAGGAAGGCTTACACGGAGTTCAAGAGTAGTGTAAGCCTCCGTGTAAGCCTCCCGATTCAGTGACAGCCCAAATCTCCGTGTAAGAGACAGCTAACACGTCTCTTAGACGGACTGGGCGTGGAAATGCTCAATACCTCATTTGCAGCTGAAAGATATGCAAATGAGGTATCTGAGCGATCCACGAAGCAGAAACCAGTCCGTGTAATGGACGTGTTAGCTGCAGGAAATGTACTCAGCTGATAACTGAGTACATTTCTGCAAAATTAAAAACGGAGCTATGTCAGCTCCAAATAAAGGGTGCATTTGTGTCATTAAGCATGCCAATGGCCAAATATGTGGCCATTGGCATGAAAAGTGTTGCAAAAATATGTAATATAACGTTTTTTTTTTCCACGGGATTTTAAGGTTTAACTGCAGCGCACACCCGCGTAAACGGGGTGCGCTACCTAAAACTAAAAACCGAAGCTTATAAGCCCACAATTGTGGGATTTATGTATTACATGGAATGTCAATGGAGGGACTTGCAGACCAAAAACAATATGGCCTCCGTTTAGTGGTTGTCAAGGGGGGAAGCTCCGTGTAAGACATGTAACTAGTCATTACTAGGCAATCCTATGTAAATGAGGGTTACAATACTGAATCACACTGCCACATAGGTAATGAGCACTTTCTGAGTAGTGTAAGAGTTAGAGAAGGGGGAGGAACAGAGTAAGAGGTAGGTGACATCACGGGGGGGAAGGATAGATACAAATGTACCAGATTGGAGGGCAATGTAAGGTGAAAGATGACAGACAGACTTCAGGGAGGGAGGTGTGTCCCAACAGAACACTAGGAAAGTCAAGAAACTGAAGGCTTACGCTATCCCTACACTCAAAGTTTCTTGATATACGTGCATGCGCGCGTGTGAGCGCGTGTAAGGCAGGCACAACATATGGGAGCGTGTTGCAAACCATTTACAACGGTTTGCGCGGGTGTGCACGTGTGCAAGGCAGTGTGCACGCGTTTTAACATGAATCAGCCTAGTTCACACCGTGTAAGGATGTGTGCGCGCGTGTAACACCGTGTAGGGATGTGTGCGCGCGTTTAAGTGACTGTGAGCGTGTTTAAGCTGGTGTGCACATTGCTCCCCCTCAGGAAACAGAGAGGAAACAGGAAACAACAATATTACATGGAAACTGCCAGAGGATACTGCTGCAGTTAATTGTTGGAAGCAATTGGAAGCAGGCAATTATGCAGGCAGACTAGAAGCCCAACCCAGCACTTAAAACACTGCATAGAGCAGTGCAGGGTGTTTCTCACAAGAGATACTGCAAGAAAGTAAGCTATCAGAATTGAAAACTGAAAAAGCTGAACTCAGAGCAGAAATGCTAGGGGCTGTCATAGCTGTTATAATCAGGCAAAGGCGAATTGCTGAGGGTGGTGTCAACGCAGATGCTGACAGACAACCCAGAGTGAGGAGAAGGAGAAGAGTATACAGGCCCAGGGTCACCTACCATGGGTTACATGAGCTGGAGATAGTAGAGCGCTATAGAGTGGACAGAGATCTCCTGCAGCAAATAGTTGAGCTGTGCAGGCCACGCCTCACACACAGAACCAACAGAGGGGAACCCATCCCAGTGGAAACCAAGGTATGTGTTGGCCTAAGAATACTAGCAACAGGTACCTTCCAAAGACCAACTGGTGATATGATGGAGATATCACAGGCATCAGCCTCCAGGGTACTGCACCAGTTCCTGGATGCCATGTCAGCACATGTCGGTGATCATATATATGTCCCTAATGACCGTGAGGTTGTGGCCAGCAATATGCGTCTCTTCCAGCAAATAGTGGGATATCCTGAGGTGCTGGGTGCAATAGACTGCACGCACATACGCATCAAAGCACCAGCTGGTGAGCGGGGTAGAGTCTACATTAACCACAAGGGATACCCCTCCATCAACTGCCAGGTTGTGTGTGATGCCCAGGGCATAATAATGAATGTGTGTGCTGGCTGCCCTGGGAGCTACCACGATTCCCACATCTGGCATCTGACGCAGCTGTACCAATCATTTGCCAGTGGGGACTTCCCACACGGACACCTAGTGGGGGATGCAGGTTATGCACTTGAGCCGTGGCTGATGACACCCATCAGAAATGCACACACACCTGAACAGGAACGCCATAATGAGGCACACGCACAAACACGTAATGTCATAGAGTGTGTGTTTGGGCTGCTCAAGTCACGGTTCCGGTGTCTGGACACATCTGGTGGAGCCTTGCAGTACACACCAACTACATGTACCCAAATGGTCATGATATGTGCTATGCTACATAATATGATCCTGCGGAAACAGCTGCAGCAGGACCAGCACAGGGCTGGGCCTACCATCCCCCCACCATTGCCAAGGCCACCACAGGCAGAGGGCGACTCGGAGGAGGAACAACCTGACCTTGTCCCAGTAGGCAGAAGGAGGCATGCCCAGTATGCCCTGGCCTTGGCAAAGAGGCAACGCATAGCACATACACTTGGTCAGTAGGAACACTGGGACTGATACCCGCTCTGACTCACTCATATAGTGACAGGGATGCCTAACATGACACATCCTGCTTCCAAACATGTACAGGGAGTGTAGTATGTGCATCCGACAGAGGCAGCCCTGCAGCACCACCTGAGGCATGAATGCCATGTGTTAAGTAATGTAATACCATGTACCATATGCACACCTGAGGACCCGACTAACATCCACCTACACCAATCATAAACCACAAAAAACACAAACCTACCTCATAGGTACCACAAGCGATAGTAACCTAGATGTAATGCTACCCAATGCCAGAAGTATAAATGCATGCAGTGTAAACGCACACAGTATAGAGAATGTAGATATCAGTGCTGTAATAGAAAACAGGGTCAAAGCCCATATCAGCACCCTGACACTACCAGGTCACACCTCTGTCCTAATAGCAGGAACTGCCCCAGGCCTACTCTGGCAATGTGAGTGTCAAACGAAATATTACTGTCAACCTGGGTGCCCAGGACCCTGATAACCTCTTCTGTGCTTAGAGGATTGCCACCTAGATGGGAACTAGGGGTAACCCTGTTGTTCCCGAAGGGTATGACTATGCATTGTTTAGCGTTTAACGTAAGGCCATGACTCTGGCACCAGTTATCTGTGTCTGTGAGACCCTTCTGAAGGATGTCTGTGTCAGATGGGTTTCCAATTATGCTTCCCAGTTTGCAGTCATCTTCAAACTTTGTCAGCCATAATCCTCCTGTGTTTGCTCGTACGTCTGAAAAGTAGATGCTGAACAAATGTGGGCCCAGGACTGAGCCCTGTGGGACACCACTTGTGACAGCTCTGGAGTGTGACATGGCACCAGCAACTTTGACCCTGTGTGTTCCGTCACTTAGCCAATTTGCAACCCATGCTGTGATGTATGGGTTCACAATTAAGCTGGTGATGTTTTCAATGATACCCGAGTAGGGTATTGTGTCAAAAGCCTTTGCCAGGTCAAGGTAGGCTGTGTGGACTGCCTTGCCCACGTCAATGGCCTGGGTGACTGTCATGAAAAAGTCAACCAAGTTTAAAAGGCATGATCTGCCCTTGACAAAGCCAAACTGGATTGGATCCAATGTCTGCAAGTCCCCTATGTCTTCATTTATAATTCCCATTATGATCCTCTCCATAGCTTAGCAGAGCAGGCTTGTCAAGCTGATGGGATGGTAGTTCCCGGGGTTGGTGAAGGCACCTCCTTTGTGAAGTGGGTCCACCATTGCCGTATGCCACTCCTTGGGCAAATATCCTGAGGTGAGGCTAAGATTAAACAGCTGCCCTAACTGCGGGTGTAATTACTCATTGAGTTCATGGAGCACACAACTGGGGACACCATCTGGTCCCATGGATAAAGAGTTTTCCGCCTTGGATAGAGCAGTTCCCACCCCAGCATTGGAGATGTTTGGGGGGCTACAATCCTCTGGTGTAGATACCCCTCCAGTTGGGGAGGGGAGAATCTGCACTGAACCTGTCAGCCAGTATGTTGGCAATGTCTGTAGGTTCAGTGATATTTACATCATTCGAACTAATTCTGAGCATATCTGGGAGTTCCTCCCAGGTTTCAAACATAGGTAAAAAAGGCCTCATGATTGTCCCTTGAGTCCTGAGTGGGTTTACTCTCAAAACCCACCTCGGATGATTGTATGGGGGAACCCAGTGTTTTACTCACAATGAGCAGGGGTGTCTTCCCTTCTACAGATTTCGCTCTATCTCGTAGTAGCTCCTTCCTTGTGTTGTAGAGCTTGTTTATGGCTAGGGTCCACCAGACTGGATGCTTGCCTGTGGTACAAAGAGTCTTTGTTTTGTTTGGGATTGCCTGATCCATGCAGTCCTGGAGGTGCTGGTAGAAGGCATTTGTAAGTGATACAGTGGCTTGGGTAATGGTGTCCGCTGGCTTGGGGGCCTTGAAAGAGACCACACCAGTCCTTAGAAATGTGAAGTCGGCATTTGAGAAGGTCTTCACTGTTTGTTTTTCTATCTGGGGTGTAGGTGGGATGTGGACTCACACTGAGATTAGTCCATGATCTGATCTCACCAATGTTGGGTATACTTCTGGTGTTGAACAGTGTGACCCCATGTTCATGATGATGAGTTCTAGTATGTTGCCTCCACTTGTGGGGATTGGGACCAGTTGTTCCATGGCATTTGAGTGTATGAACTCTTGGAACCTTTGTGTTAGAGTGTTGTGGCTTGATTAGTGATTCCAGTCTATATGTGGATAGTTGGAATCACCCAGTAGGATGGTGTTTGGAGATACATTTATCCCCTCCAGTGTTTGCAGGACAGCTGTGTGAGGTACCTGAGTTTGAGAGGGTGGCATGTAACATGCTACAAACTGCAGAGCAGTCTTACCTACGGTCACTGGCACCTGGATGGTCTCCGATGCATCGTGTGTTGCCACCAACCACGAGGTGAGGGTGTACTTGATGAATATGGACACCCACCCTCCTTTCTCGGTGTTGTCCGGATTCTGGTGCCGGAACGCATGATATGAGGTAACACCCAATAGTGCCGGGGTGCTGTCAGAAGCTGTGAACCAGGTTTCAGGCACAGCACAGACATCAATGTGCTACATACTGAGAAGGGCATAGAGTGTGTGCAGCTTGAGGTTGAGACCTCTGGCATTGAGCAGCATTACCCTTAGTGTCTTTCCTTTACTGTGTTCTAGGGTGGTAGGTGTAGAATCTGAATCTTGCATAAAAAGGCACAATGGGGTGGCAAGAGCATCAGCCGAAATCCAGAAGCCCAGGGTGACAGGTGCAAGCCGCCCCTTGCAAATCAGCGTGGCCTGTCCAGCATGTCATCCCAGGCAGACAGACATTGGACCCCTTTGAATGACACCATAGTTTAAGCAAATTATTACAGCTGATCATCTTGTCTCTGTTTATGTGGCATCATACTTGGTGAAGGTAGGATACTACTGAAGGTCAGGGTCATACCTGCCTGGCCTACATAATCAGAGGGATCCTCTATGTCTCTTTCCATGTAGTCCAGGGAGGTACATCTCAGGTCGTTCACACCAGCATGGATAATGACTGGGTCAGACTTGTACTTGCAGTTGAGTGACCTGAGTGCTTGCATTATGTGTTGGATTCCAGTGCCCGATAGGCAGCTTACTGTGACCTCCTCCATACTCGATCTGGTGAGCGGGACATCAGTATGTCTGACTATGGAGTCACCTATGACAAGTGTGTCTGGCATTGTGTTTGGCCTTAAGGGCTGTGACTGTTTGGCACACCGACTCTGTGGTCAATGTGTTGCATGTGCTGTGCCCTGTGGAGGCAGTTGTGTGAGTGTCTGCTGTGGTGGCCACTGCCGTTTTGGTAGAAGTCCGATCAGAGCCTCCGAGTATGTCTCTGTGTGTCTATGTGTATGATCTTAAGTTGTGATAGTGCCATGTGAGACTGGATTTGTGATGTGTGTGGTTACCTTCACCTTCTCTCTGGTCTTGCTAGTCCTATGTTGAGAGAGCTCAGCCTCCACTTTGGCTATATAGTTGCATCTCTCACATGTCTGTGTGTTTTATGGGAGAAGGAGAGGGTTGTCAGTGTACATGAGGCAAGTGTAACATTGCCTCAATATTCCCAGGTTCACCAGCTGAGCAGGAGAGGACACTAGCAACTGATCCCTAGACATGCTAGAAGGAATAGACAAAACAATGTTGGAATACAGGGAGATATCAAGCCCCCCAAACCACATCATAGTGTTTGACTGACAATACCTATACATACACCAGTGTTTCATAGTGTCATAGTCTACTACTAGGCTATCTGCCCTAGTGCATGTATAAGCCTAGCCATAGTGATGTGGCAATTGCCACCCCTTATGATGTGATAATAAGTGTACAGAATAGATTCTGAATATTGTGCCTCTGACTTAGTAGTGACACATTATGACCCCCTTACGTAATTGAATAACATGACTGTGCCTCTGTCTAGTCTGTGCCTCTGTCTCATATGCAGTTGTCCAGATGTCTCCTGAAGAGAGTCAGTGAGGGACTCTGTCAAACATGAACTGGGATACTCTGCTAGAGTGTGAGATGCCTCTGAGTTATGACTCTGTCCCTCCAGCATGTCCTATACATGTATGTGCTGAGGTTCAAATCCTCAGCTCTCATGGCTCTGGTGGATTTGGATTGCTTGCAGTGGAGCATGTCCACCAAATCCTGAATGGACATGGTCTTGTATGTCAGGCATAGGTCACCTGTAAGTATGCGGTATGACACTGAACAAAGCTGGATTTCCTCTATTCTGGAAGCATATGACATGTGTTGAAGAACCCTGATCTTCATGGTAGGTACTTTTGGGGTGTCTCCAGCTGTTGCAAGTGCTGGGCGAGGTACATACCATATGGGGCTTTGTATTCAATCATGGGCCTGATAAGGGAGAAGGATAGTGGAACAATGACCTCCTATGATCTGGATGGAAAACCCTCCATGATAAGGTGGGCAAGATAGAAAGTCTTCCTAACCACTTTGGCAACAGGGGTGTCAAAAGAGATGTCACTATCTACATGTGTCCCCAGGTGTCTGATTTGTTGTCTGTGCTCAGTGGGTTGCTGTCTATGTATTGATCTGTGGGTACTTTGTTCCTCCCAAAGGGATGAATACACATCAGTTGCATTCAGTTTCAGGCCATGCCTGGCACCAGCTATCCGCCTTTGTGACGGCATTCTATAGTATGTGTGTGCCGGCTGATGTATTCACTATGGTGCCTAGGTTGCAGTCATCTGCAAACTTTGTCAGCCACAACCCCCCTATGTTTGCTTTCACATCTGAAAAGTAAATACCAATTAAGAGGGGTCCCAGGACACATCCTTGTGGGACACCACCTGTGACTGGCTTCGAATCTGACAAGGCACCTGCAATGTTGACTGTATGGGTTCTGTTTCTTAGCCATTTTGCAACCTATCCTGTGACATATGCTGTTATATGTCAGCTGTTGAGCTTGGCTATGATGCCTGAGTGTGGTATTGTGTCACAGGCCTTAGCCAAGTGCAGATAGGCTGTGTGGACTGCGTAGCCCTCATTGATGGCCCTACTGACAGTTTCATAGTAGTCAACTAGGTGCAAAAGGCAGGATCTGCCCTGTACAAAGCTGAACTAGGTGGGAACAAGGGTCCGTAGGTCAGCAATGTGTCTGTGTAAGAGCTCCATAATGACTCTTCCCATAGCTTTGCAGACAAGGCTGGTTAAGCTTGTGTGGTGGTAGTTGCCATGGTCTGTGGAGGGATCTCCTTTGTGGAGTGGGACCACTGTTGCCGTATGCCAGTGTTCAGGTACATATCCTGTAGCACGACTAAGGTTAAATAGCAGTTGTATATACGGGTCCAGCCCCTTCTGGAGTTCACATAGCATGCAACCGGGGATACCAGCAGGTCCCATGGATGCTGTGTACTTGTCTTTGCTGAGTGCGGCTCTCACATGGACATCCAAGATGACAGTGAGGTTACATACAGCAGTGATAACTATGTTCTTTTGGGGGTGAGGGAGGGGGTGAATCGCACTGAAGCTGTCCGCTGGAATGTTGCCAATATCTGTCAGGTCACTGGAATATATGTTGTTGTGTACCAACTCTGAGCATATCTGAGGGTTCACAACCAGGTGTCTGACATAACTGAAGAAAGCAGTGTGGTTACCTTCATTGTCTTTGGTGATTTATGTCCCCAAGTTGACCTTGCATGTCTTTATGAGATAATGTAGCTTTCTACTAGTGCTGATCACAGCTGTCTTCCCTTTTGGAGATGTAGCTCTGTCTTGCATTAGTAACCCTCATCTGTCATACAGTTTGTTTATGGCTGGGGTCCACCAGACAGGACACTTTCCCTTTGTGGAGAGGGTCCTGTTTTTATTTGTGATTGCATGGTCCATGCTGTCTGACATCTAGCTAAGGGGAGGTCATTGTGGTTCTGCAGTTATCTTTCATCAGCATTAGAAATGACCACAACAGCCCCTGTGGGTGTACCTCATGCAGACACATCCAGCACCTGTAAAGTCCACAACAGTACCTCACCAGGAGTATGAAAGAGCTGGAACACATGTAATGTGTAGCCTGATTAAACAGAGTGCAGCTCCACACACTGCCATGCTGTCCACCCAGATGCAAGCTGTGCCTGATGTAGAAAGCCATGTCCAAGCTGGAATCAATGCACATGCTGCACCTTGTACAATCTGAATGGCAGGGAGCTATGCACATGAGGGACCTGAACCCCAGCACTGACATACATAGGACAGGCTGTACTGCATTATCCATAACACAGAAGCCACCCCCACGCATGAGTAAACTACCAGTACAGGTTGTCCATAGAGACACTCGTTGAGTCCCCTCAACAGGAATCCTAATGAGTGGATGGGAGATGGGAGGTTTACCCTGGGTATCAATGTTATGTCACAGGTAGACAGAGGCACACCATACTAAACAAGACATATGTCATGGCAAACTACACTTACAATGTGTTGATGGACAAACACACTCTCCGACTAGCATTAGAAATGGCCTAGGGCACAACGGTAGTGTTTGCCAATGTACACCCATGTTGTGGAATACACTACTGATGTTGGACGAGGCTGTTGTAAGTAGTTCACATCTGAACATAATGCAACATGGTCAGATAGGTTCATAGGTACATAGGTTTATACTAGGCTATCTTCCCTAAGGCAGGTATAAGCCTAGCACAGAGTTTATTGGCGTACACCACCCCTTATATGGAAACAGTACTGTTCCCATTATTTTGTCATGTCTCTCTCCAGCAGTGACACAGTGACGATCCCCGGGTTAAACGTATGACCTTACATCCACAGGTCAAGATACCTCTTGAACACAGCCAGCAAGGTGCTCTGCCTCACATGGACCGGGATTGTATTCCACAGCATAGGGAGTCTCCGGGTGATAACTCCATCCCTCCAACATGTCCAACGTACATCCCTGCTAAGGTGTAAGTCACCTGCACTAGTGGTTCAGGTGGATCTGCCGATTCTGAGGTGGAGCATGTCCATTAATCCCTGTTTGGACATGGCCTTGCATGTCAGGCACATGTCACCTCTAAGCAGACGGTATGTGAGTGAATAGAGTGGGAGTGTCTTCAATCTGGCAGCATATGACAGCTGTTGGGGTTCCTTGATCCTTTAGGTGGGGACATTCAGGGTGTCTCCAATTGCTGCAGATGTTGGGTGAGATACATCCAGAAAAGGGTATTATACTTGATCACCGTTCTGATAAGTGAAGAGTACAGGGAACAATCACCCACTAGATCTGGATGTGAATCCCATCCTGATCAGGTGGGCAATGTAGAAGGTCTTTCTAGCCACATGTTGTGCACTTTGACTTCAGGCCATGGCTCTGGCACCAGCTATCAGTTACCGTGAGTCCCTTGTGAAGGATATCCGTGTCTGATGCACTGTCCACTATGGCGCCCAGTGTGCAGTCATCTGCAAACATTGTCAGCCAAAGTCCTCCCATGTTGGCCTGTACTTCTGGGAAGTACATGACAAACAATGGGGGCCAAGGACTGAGCCCTGTGTGACACCACCTGTGACCAGCCTGGAGTCTAACTTAGTGCCAGCAACTCTAACCCTGTGGGTCCCGTCCTTAAGCCAGTTTGCAACCCATCTTGTAACATATGGGTTTACATTTCAGTTGTTAGGGTTTTCCACAATACCTGAGTGGGGTATTGTGTTGAAAGTGTTTGCAAGGCCAAGGTAGGCTGTATGGACTGCCTTTCCCCAACAATGGCCTAAGTGACCGTTTTGAAGATGTCAACCCAGTACAAAAGGCATGATCTGCCCTTGACCAAGCCAAAATGGGATGGGTACAATGTCTGTATGTCCCCATATCTTTGTTTATGAGCTCAATTATGATCCTCTCCATAGCTTTGCAGACTAGACTTGTTAAGCTTATGGGGCAGTAATTACCATGGTCTGCAGAGGCACCGCCTTTGTGCAGATGTGCACAACTGGACCCTAACCAGGCTGTTGTGCACACTATGGAAATGTAAAGCAGTGATAGGGCTAAAGCCCAGGATACTGACCACCACAGTGAAAGTACTGAACCACTACACTATACAGTACTACAGTGTTAGGTCAGTATGAACGGATGTTGACAATTGTGTGCAAAGTATCCCATGCAAAACCTGCAGGCACAGTATACTCCCTGTTGTGTTCACACAAAAAGCATCTGGACAGTAACTACACAACATGGCACAGAACACACAACCATAAACTGGAGGTATTTGTTGAAGGTCACGCTCATCCACAAATGTGATGTGCTGCAGAGTTCAACATATGGAAAGCCCACACTGGGCATGCTCACACACTTGGATAAATGAGACATCTTTCACACAACATGCCATGGGAAGGCTGAACTGGGCATGCTCACACACTTGGTCCAAATGTTACTCCTAGCAACTGTGAAAACACACCGGAGGATGCTCATTCCCCTTTCTAGACACTGATCATGTAAGTACCCTATAAGTATATCAGGAGAAAAGGAATCTCTCAGTAATCCGAATAGCGCGCTCTGCTAATGCGTCCATTTCTAGTGTCATAACATAGTTAGGTAGGGGTTTGAATCCAGCAAGTGTGTGTGAAGGGGGGTAAGTGTGTGTGTATGAAAAGAACATCCCTTTTGGCAACTGGGAAAACACACCACAGGACGCTCATTCCACTTTCTAAACTCTGATGATGTCAGCACCCTATAAGTATATAATGCAAAAGGAAATCTCCCAGTAATGCGAATAGCGTGCTGTGCTAATGTGTCTGTCTCTAGTGTCATAACATAGTTAGGTAGTGGTTTGAATCCAGCAAATGGCAAGTGTGTGTTCAGGGGGTTAAGTGTGTGTGTCAGTGTGTATGAAAAGAACATCCCTTTTGGCAACTGGGAAAACACACCACAGGATGCTCATTCCACTTTCTAAACTCTGATGATGTCAGCACCCTATAAGTATATCATGTGAAAGGGAATCTCCCAGTAATGCGAATAGCGCGCTGTGCTAATGCATCCGTTTCTAGTGTAATAATATAGTTAGGTAGGGGTTTGAATCCAGCAAGTGTGTGTGCAGGGGGGTAAGTGTGTGTGTGTGTATGAAAAGAACATCCCTTTTGGCAACTGGGAAAACACACCACAGGATGCTCATTCCACTTTCTAAACTCTGATGATGTCAGCACCCTATAAGTATATCATGTGAAAGGGAATCTCCCAGTAATGCGAATAGCGCACTGTGCTAATGCGTCCGTCTCTAGTGTCATAACATAGTTAGATAGGGGTTTGGATCCAGCAAGTGTGTGTGCGGGGGGGTAAGTATGTATGACTGAAATCCCCCTTTTGGCAACTGGGAGAACACACTACAGGATGCACATACCCCTTTCTAAACGATATCACAATTATGTATGGCTTTTGAGTACAGACATGCCACGTGTGATTTGCCCACACAGAATGCCCATGTGTGCAGGTTGTCCCTCACAATAATGCATGACATTGATTAAACCAGTTATGGCAATGCACACATGATGTATGTGTGTGCCAAATACACATATGTACCTGTGACCTTCAATAGTTACCATGTGTGATGCCTGACACGTGAATACATGGTATTTGCACAGGGTAACATTATGACTGTGGTCTTCTGTGCAGGTGCTGCATGTGGGATGTGTATATACAGTGTGAGATGTAGATGCTATCAGCCTAGTAGTGAGGGATACACACCTGGTCTGGGGCATATAGTCTACATGTTGCTGATGTACAGGTGCTGCATGTTTTCACCTGTTGTGGGAGTGGTAAGACGTTATTCCACAGCAATGCAGTGACAGCATGCTAAGAACCATTCAGCCAGGGTGTCGTAGCTACACTAATTCATTAGCATTCAGTAATATGTCAGAATCCCTGGTGAGGGTCTGATGCCAACCAAGGTCAGGGGTCTACCAGCCTGTGTCACTTGCTCAGTGATCCCTTCCATGTTTCCTATCATGTATCCCAGTGAGGGACATCCCACATCAGCTGTGGTGGCATGGACAATGACTGAGTCATATGTGTCCATGCATCTGACTGACCTGTATGTTTGTGTTATGTGGTGGACCACAGTGCTCCATGAGCATATCACTGTGACCTACATTGTCCAGCCTGGTGAGCATGTTCTCACTGTACTGGACAATAAAGGTACCTAACACAACTGCGGCAGTAGTGTTGTATAGCTGTACAGACTGTGCTTGTTTGACACACAGGATTTGTGTGCTATGTGTTAAGCGTGCTGTGTGCAGGCCTAATGTATGCCTGTGTGCCAGCTGCAGAGATGTCTGCCAGTCATGCAGGATGCTATCCTTAGGCTCCACAACTGACCTGGTGTGTTTCCATGCTTGTATTGCTGTCCGTGTAGGTCCACATCAGATTGGTATTGCTGTCACTGTAGTATTTCATGCCACCAGACAGGTTATGCCAGTACTGGGTTCAGAGTGCTTAGTCCACAGTTCGCCATATGTTTCCATCTCATACATGTGTTGTACATCCATGGGCAGGGGATAGGGTTGACTGTGTACATGTGGCAGCTGTGACATTACTACATGACACACATATCCCACAACTGTACCATAGAGGTGACTGACAACTGACCTTTGCACATGCTACCATAGTATTGAGATTGCATTGGTGATTAACAGCACATAGGGCCAATGGTGAACAAGATACATAGGTCCATAGGTTCATACAGGGATGTCTGCACAGGGCATGTATCCCCTATGCAGAATGTGTGTGGCTTTCAACATGCATTGTAAATCTGTCTTGCTATGCCCTTTTCCAAGGTTAGTATACTGTGCCTCTGTCTCACAGTGACACATAAGTGATACCCAGGGTGACCCTACAATGTCACATCCAGTCATTAATATCACTCTTGAAGACAGTCACTGAGTCAGTCTGCCTAACCTCTATTGGGATAATATTCAAGAATGAAGGGAGCCTCCAGAGTTGTGAATGTGCCCCTCCAGCATGTCCTATGTATATCACTCCTGAGGTTCAAGTCGTTCCAGCATGTATCCTGATGGGATCTGGATATTCTGAGGTGCAGCATGGCCATTAAGTGAGGGTTTGACATGGCTTTATATGTCAGGCACAGATTGCCTATGAAGAGGCAGTATGCCACCAAGTAGGGTTTGCAGTCACCTGCGACTTGCTCAGCCACAGTACTTCCATGTTGGCCTGTACCTATGGTAAATATATAATGAACATGACAACTTCCAAGGCTGAGCCTTGTGGGACACCACTTGTACCAGGTTGGAGGCTGACATGGCTCCAGCAAGTCTAGCCATGTGTGTTCTGCCCTTGAGCCAGTGTGCAATGACCATAGTGACATAGGGGTTAATATGTACACTGGTGAGCTTCCCTATAATGCACAAGTGGGGTATTGTATCAAAGGCTTATGCAAGGTCCAGGTAGGCTGTGTAGACCTCTTTCTCCTTGACAGTGGCCTTGGTGACTGTTTCAAAGAAATCAAACAGGTTTGAGAGGCAGGATCTGCCATTAACAAAGCCAAACTGTGTATGGTGACATGTCTGTAGGTACACAATATCTAGATATGTGAGGTTCATGTTGATCCTTGCCATAGCTTTGCAGACAAAGCTAGTCAGACATATGGGGCTAATAGTGTCCAGGATCTGTGAAGGCACCACCTGAATGTAGAGGGACCACTGTTGCTGTACGCCACTCTCTGGCCACATATCATGTAGTAAGTCTGGGATTGAACAGTGGTGTTATGTCTGGGTGTAGCTCTTCTTGTGGTTCATGTAGGACACAGCCTGGGACACTGTCTGTTCCCATTGATGCAGTGTTTATTGCTTTGGGAAGGGCATCTCTTACCTGAGCATCTGTGATGTCAGGGGTGGCGGCACTCTGCCACGAGACATATTTGCCCTTTCGTTGTGGTAGGGGGGGAGAAGGCAGCAGTGAACCTGTCCACTAGGATGATGGCAATGTCTGTGTGTTTTGTATTTGTGTGACAGCTTGGATTACCTCTGAGCATATCTGGGTAGTACCACCCGGGTTCCTAACATAACTACAGACAGCCTTGTGATTATCCTCAGTGGCTTGTGGAATCTTCTCTCAAAGATGGCCTTAGACAATTGTATGGGTGCCTGTAGTTGTCTTCCAATAACCATCAGTGGTGCCTTCACATTTTGGGAGGTTGTTGTATCATGTGGTGGCATCATCCTTCTATTGTATAGTGTGTTTATGGCTGGTGTCCGGCACCCAGGACATCTGCATTCGGAGAATTGGGTCATGCTGTCACATGTGGTGTCATGATCCATGCATTCCTGAATGTGTCCATAGAATGCCTTTATACAGGTATCTGCAGTCTGGTCCATATTTTCAACAGGCCTGGGGCCTTTGAAGGTTTCCACATCATTTATGAGGGGTGTGAACTTGCTTGACATGAGCTGTTGACAGAAGTGCCGCCCCCCAGACAGAGCAAGGTGAGGGTCACATTTAGCTACCTGTCGGGTGATAGAATGTGCCACATAACACAGGCACACAGGTCACTCCACAGCAGGTACAACTATGAGGCAGTCATTGTCCATGCTGGTGCAAACAACCTGAGACGTATCTCCCTGGACCACATGGAAAGAGACACAGAGGAGCTCTTACAGCACCCTCTCAAACCCAGGACTCCCACACAGCCTTCATGCTGACACAGGATAGTATAGATTTCTCTGCAAACACCATCATACTGGGTGACATCAGATACCCAAACATAGACTGTGAACATTACACAAGCCAAAATACCCAAGCTCTAGGGTTCACATAGATCAGACATTCTTCAGCTATGGAACAGGTAACCAACCTTCCCACAAGAGGGGCAGATATACTAGACTCGATCATCACAAACATGAGTACCAAATGCTCACCACTGGGAGTATATCCCTCATTGTTGCAATCAAACCATATACAAATCACACTGAGTACTGGATCCCCACATATGCAAACCTCGAACACATCGGTGTGTGTGTGGGAAATGCCCTATTAGCAGCTGTGACAGTACAGTACAGGATGCAGATCCCCTTTGAAACACTGATGATGTCAGGACTCTATAACTATATTACCTGTATTAAAGTCCTCCTGTAATTGCATAGCGCTCTGCTAATGCATCTTTCTCCAGTGTCATAACATAGTTAGGTAGGGGTTTGAATCCTGCAAAGGGAATGTATGTGTGTTAGTATGAGTGGGGTTTATGTGTGTGCACTATGCTGGGAGGGATAAGTGCCTTTTGCCAACTGGGAGAACACACTACAGGGTGCACATCCCTCTTCCTACACACAGATGATGTCAGCACCCTCTAAGTACAGCATTAGAAAGGATTTCCACAACTACTGCATATAGCACACTCTGCTAATGTGTCTGTTTCTACTGACATAACACAGTTAGGTATGGGTTTGCATCTTGCAAATGGAAAGTATGTGTTTTACTGTGGGTGGGGTTAGTGTGTGTGCACAATGATGGGGTGGGATGTGGCTTTTGCCACATGGGGCTATGCACTGCAGGGTGCTCATTACCCTTAACAAGCAGTGATGTTGACAGCACCCTATACAAACAAAACTACAAAAGAGAAGGTGGTGGTACCAATAACACATGTAAGGTAACACTTCTTCAAGTAATGTCCACAAAACAAAGTAGGATAATCAAACAATTATTTTATTCTATACAAACAACATGACAACAGACAACTGTCAGTACTCAGTATAGTGTTACATGCTACTGTAACATGCACATGTACCAGAATATACCTAGATAGTGTTTTGAAGCCTGTATGTGGCAAGTGTGTGGATGTGGGAAGTGTCTGTGTGTGCATTTCCGTATGGGAAACATGTTTGATGTGGCAATCAGGGCACCACAGTACCTGATGCACATTACATCTTTGTACTGATGAGGTTGCCTGCACCCTGTGAGTACAGGTAGAGAAGAGGAAGTGAGTAGTAAACAACATAGTGCACTTCTCAAATGTGTACCTGTCATGTATCGACAGCTACTCATGTAGGGTAATAAATTATGGGAATGGCAGGTGAGCGTGTGCATGTGTGTGGGTAGCAGGGTGTGTATAAATGCATGTGTGACAGAACAGATACATATAGCTGAATCTACATAACAGCACATGATGCGCATTCCCATGGTCAATGTTAGCATGTGATGGTGTGCAGCTGGTACACTTTGGTAAGTAGTATGGGTGCAGATAACAATTGAGGACATTCATACAGTTACTGCAGCAGGACTGCTGGGATATACACACAATCATACTGGAACACTGAACAGTTACAAACATGTTACTACTTATACACATCTATGTAGTCACCTTGTGCATCAGCAACGTGTATACCCTTTCCTGCACCAATGTTGTAGTATGCAGGAGGTGGCACAGTGTCATCATATGCACAGGGTGTGGGCTAGGTATGCCCAAGCCAGCCACTGGTGACACCAATTGACATGTGTGTGTATGTGTGTTTGAGGGGCAGCAGTACAGGGTGGACCAGTGTTGGTGCAGTGTGTGTGTGTATGTGTTTGCTCTAGGTGTTAGGTTTCTGCATGTGTGTAAGCACGCACACAGTCACACATAATGGCTGCCATGTACAGGGTTTTGTGGACAGCCACAGACTGCACCTGTCAGGTCATCCAGATCAGTGTCTGTGGGCACGGACACAGTACCTGTGCCTGGCAGGGGTGCTACGGGCCATATCCGGTACTAACCCAGACTGGGTACTGTCATCAGAAGCAGGGGTGTGCTGACTGGACACAGTTCCCTGTTGGGACTGTGCAGAGCCACATGCACGTGGTCTCCTGGGGCGTCCTGATGACAGCACAGACCCAGCATTGCTGGGGCTGGTGCTGGCACTTGAGGTGCGTGAGTGGGCCTGTTGTCGTCCGCGGCCACTGCCAGCTGGTGCTGTTGCTGGCATATGGCCACGTCGACGTCGCAAACGCACACCATTGCCCTGGCCCATGGACATCTGGTTGTGAAGCAGCTGTTCTATGCCCCCACAACGTCTGTCAACGACATCTGTGAGGTTACGGATAGCATTCGCAACGTCACGCATGCCGTCTGTCATGGCTGTGCGACATGCTCTCAGCTCCCTCAGACCCTGTCTGGTGTACCTTTCCATACGTGCCTGTGCCTGCATGACAGTTCTGAACATAGTGGAGGTTGACATACCTCCTTGGGCACGTCGGCCAGAGGCAGTACGGCCACGGATGCCCCCACGAGAACCCATGGGCGACTGTCTGTGTGGTACCATTGGAGGACCCTGCTCATGGCTGCCTTGTGGGGATGCATGTACCACAGGTACCACATTACCCTGATGTATGCCCACTGCAGACTGTCCATCACCTAGGGACAATGGTGACAAAGGATGTAACGGCAGGATGACTGTGCGCATTGACGGGGTTGACAGCTGTGTACTGTCAATTGGCTGACCAATGGTGGACCCAGACACACCTTCCTGCACCATTACAGACATTTCATCATCATCAGTACCTGGGGCACAAGATTCAGGTTCCCTGCTGCAGGTCACCAGAGCAGCACCAGAACCTACGGAGGAAAACAGGGAACACAGATTACAGTCCCAACACATATTTGACAGAGATGCACTTCAATACTAATGCACACATTCAGAAATGGACACATGCACTCATGGACACTAACACACATGCACACATGGGCACAGGCACACTTGCACACATGCACACCCCACAGTAAACACACACATCAGTACCGTGTTACACTACTCTTAATGTAGTACAACTGGTTATTACAGTTATTATTAACACACTCACCAGCATGTCTACTACAGCGTTACACTACTCTTACTAGTATTATAAATTGTTTTTCAGGTAATGTTACAAACACTCACCAGCATGTATGGCCTGCCTTGTTGCTAGATGGGAGGGACCTGGAAGTGTAAAGAGAGTAATGTCAGTGGGCACAAATGTGCCATTTGTTTTGCACATGATACAGTACAGTAGTACACTAGTTCCCTTATACACATCAGCTGCTCATAATGTCTGTATCACACATGCACAATTACATATCATGATGACATATACATACCACATGCACACCTTATGCGTGCATGAAGTAACAGTGTACAGAACAGTGATATGTACATACCAGGAGTTAACTCTAATCTCACCCTTACCTCTCTTCAAACGACAACTCAAACTGTACTTCCAGAACCACTGGCTTTGTTCTTGGTGGACCCCAGGCTAATGTCCCTCTCCCCACCCTCTCTTTACCTTTAACCCCCTCATTGTGCATAAAAACTAGTTTCTTTCACCTTGATGTCCTTCTATGCTCTGACCTAATTCTCCCATCCCTCCCACCTCCTCTTGACTGTCTTCCTTCTTTTCCTCACTTCCCTTATTGACCCCTGCCTCTTCCCTATTATTTTATCTTTCATACTCCTTCTACTTCTCTACCCTTCTGAGCCCTAAGTATTATCTATATGGCTCTTGCCTTATTGCATAACCATTATGCTTTAGGTAGAATTGCTTTGAAACCGACAGTACATTGTGTATGACTCTAAACTGTTTGAGTTCCTTAAATGTATGTTGATTTAATTAACAGGCTGGTGTATATTTCTATTCTGTTGGCTGTCTGTATTAACAACTTGTCTGTCTGCCTTTATTATGTTATGTGTGGAGCTTTTCTCCCCAGGCCTCTACTGAAAGTGGACATATATCCAGCTAAACTATCTTGGTCAACAAATGTAACAGTAATATCAATAAATAAATATGGCATCTTACCTGCACGCTCAGTGTCTTGCTGCTGTGTGGATCCAACCTCCATCATGATGCATGACTGTTGCTGTTGTTGTTCTGTGGCTGGATCCACAACACTTAGCAGTAGCCCCTCCCATCTGGTGAGGGGGGGGGTGTGTGGCCACCCCCCCACCTGTGGCAACCTGTTGCCTGCGGATATCTGCAGCACGCTGGCGGACATTTCTAATCAAATCACTGCAGTGATGTCTCACCTGCTCATATGTCCTATTATGCATGCCAACATCATTTATCCTGCTAAGTAGGTTTTGCCACAGTGCAGACCTCTCCTGCTGATTCTGGGTGGTGCGTGAGAACAGGATGGCATAGTCACGCACCAGGCTCTGGTGAATCATGTCATCTTCTGCAGCAGAATATGCTGGGTTCCTTTTTGGAACCTTGTTGATCTGGAAAGGTACACAAACAGGTTATCAGCATAGTATCTCAGCAATACATGGTACACATTCTATACAGGGAGTATTAAATTGTACTTATTACTGCTTGGTTGTAACTTGATTACAGTGTAGCTATCATTCTAAGTCATTTTGACTAAGCACTTGGCCTTCAGGCCAGTTGTTTTACATTAGGGAGGTTTGTGGCAAGCACTGTGGTGGCAGGACACATATCTTTCATCCATTGAAGTTGGGAACTGCTGATTGAGGGCCCAGTGTACAAGTGTATTAGTTCTGGTATAGGCAGTTGGCCTTCAGGCCAGTTATTTAACATTAACAAGGTTTGTGGTCTGCACTCGTGTGTGACAATAGGCTGCACTCTGCCATTCATAGCTGGGGACATCTGGTTTCAGGTTTATAGTGCCTGCATATCTGAGCTGTAACTTACTGACATTGCTACACCTTGTTTGCTGTAGCAAACACTACATCCAGGCCTCCTGGATCTACCTTTGTTTATATGCTTGTTATTTGTTAGCTTGTTATTTCACTGGTATGCTACTTCCACATAATACACAGCTTCTCAACACGTCTGTGACTCACTACTGATATCTGCATTGCTTACTGTACGTACTTCCATGTTACACATGACAGCAAGTGACTGCTTGTCATTGTTGCATTTACTTAATTGTGACACATTGCACTTAGGTTACCTGGCACTTGCTCACTGACGCTTTTATATCAGTCAGCAGTTGTAGGTAATATCAGTACACCCTCACTCCCCACTGGACCTTGTTTTCAATTATTACGGATTTCACAATAGTATTCTAGCATGTCCAGAGGTCAGTTGTCAGTTCCCTCCCCAGTCCAGCTGGTGAGTGTGGTACTCCAGAGACAATGTTAGAACAGCTGCATGTACACAGACAACCCCCTCCTCCTAACAACAAATTCAAACTCATGTGAGTGATGCAACCATATACCAAACTGGAGGCTAGGCTCTGTCTACTCAATACCGCCATAACCAGTCAGGTGGCGAGGGAAACAACACTCACTACACTTCCAGTCTCACATAGACCTACCACGACAGCAGAACTAACACATGATCACACATGAACATACTTGTAGGCTCGGACTACAGGTCTGCCTACGCAGCAGAGACCTCCTAAGTAGACACTCAGGCAACCACTACCACGGATACGTACACGTGCAACACATATCACACAAAGCCAATGTGCTGAACACTCACAGCCATTAACAGTACACAACACACCTCATACACCTGTACTAGGTGCCTCTATCATCAGGCACACTAACATCACATTCACCAGGCTTAACAAGGTGAGGGTAACGGTGTGCAGCCTGTCGGGCACTATGACCTGCCACATAACACAAACACTCAGGTAACCCCAAGGCAAGTACAGGTATGACTCAGTCAATGTCCATGCTGGTGTGAATGACCTGACACATACCTCCCTGGACTACATGACATGAGACAGTACAGAGCTCTCTGAGCACGCAGCCCAAGACAGTTTGACCCTGACCTTGAGTAGCACCCTACCCTCACCACGAACAATGCCACAATATCAAGGCACGATGATCCCTTCCATCAATTGACTGACATACTGGTGTCATTCACAGGTGTGCCAATGCCTGCCATCTTGGGGTGGTATGCTTTGCTAGGGCCAGCTTGCACCTGTCACCTCTGTCCTATTGGAATTTGGCAGAGCCTCTTGCTACACCCATAGTGCCTGTATTGGGCAAGGCTCATAAGGCAAACCCACATCCATTTGTATCACAAAGGATGAGGAAGTAAGAGTGATGCTACTCAACACCGGAAGTCTAGACCTCAGGATGCACGCACTCAAAACCCTACTTAGCATTCTGGACATCGATATCTGTGCAGTAACATGAACCTGTTTCAGGTTTCACAGGAGCACAGCAGTACTACCAAGTTATAGCTGTTACCATTCTTGGCGGCCCCAACACTTGAACAAGGGAGGGGGAGTATCAGTATTCAATGCAGATTCCCACGCCTCCACATTGGTGGCAAAGTACAACATAGGTGTTAGGCCATTGAGTACAGAAGATGTAGTTGGGGACCTGGGGAAGAAACATGGTAGCGGTCTGTCATTTGTCAACCACATGGCCAACGTGGATTGAAAGACATGTTATATAGCCCAGCTAATCATGAGGGATTCACATGTATGGCAGGGGAGGTCATTGTGCCTCTTTACTCATCCATCATCAGGCCTATAATTGCGTACAATGCACCTTTTGGGATGTACCTAACCAGACACCTACAGCAACTGGTACAGGACAACAGTACCTCATCAAGGGGATGCAATGGCTCACACAGATGTCATATGCTGCCCAGGTAAAGTAAATCCAGCTGGACTCAGTGGCATACTGCCTGTTCAGAGGCAATCTGTGCATGCCATATACAGTCATGTCCTACCCAGCAGTAATGAACATGCTGCACCTCAGGCAATCAGAGTCCCATACAGCCACATGCTCAGGAGAGCTGGACCTCAGCACTGACATACATGGACATGCTGGAGGGGCATATTCCTAACCGAGAGGCTCCCTTCACTCTGTAATGAGCTCACACTACAGGTTAGGCAGAGTCCCTCATTGACTCTCTTCCATAGGAATCTGGATGAGTGGATGGAGATCATAGTTGTACCCCAGGTATCACTTCTATGTCACTGTTAGACAGAGGCGCAATATACTAACATCGGACAAGGGCATAGCAGCATAACTTGTAATTGGGTGGCAAAAGACAAACACATACTACTAGGCTTACCAATGCCCTAGGGCAAATAGCCTAGTATGAACCTATGAACATGTGTGTACTGCTATAGTACTTCTGCCATATGTTGCATGTGTGTGTGTTGTGGGGGATGCACAGGTAATGGCCGGATATTTCTGCACAGGTGACACGTCTGACACATTCTGGGTGTTCATCCCTACATACTGGATGTGTGTTGCCATCCAACCCTGTGATGTGGACACACATTACTCAGCCTGGATATACATATCCGAGCAACACCACAAGCACAGTACACTACCTTGCTATGTATGCATGTAATTACACTGTTATTCACTAGTTATGACAGTGATGCTATCCATGCAGCCCATTGGGCCAGCAGAAGCCACAACACACACCGCCAGCACCTTTGCATATGCTTACCACAGACATCCCACATACTGCATGTACTGTGCACACACATATCTAACCCAGAACAACTGCACACCACTTATTAATCCTGTCCAGTGGACTACAGATACAGGCATATTGTATAACAATAGTAGGAGGCTACTGCAGCACAGGGCAGATTCACATGACGGCAAGGCATCTGTGGTCAGCAGTGTTAAGATGCTTCACATTCACCAAATGCACAGATATTGGCAACATTGTTGCAGACAGTTTAGGTGCAGGTACCCTCCCCCCCCATTCTCCTACACATGTGGTATTAGTTATCCCAGATGACTGTAACCTCCTGATATTAATCCCTGGCCATACTACGGGATATGTACCTGAACAGTGCCATACATACACAGTGGTCCCACACCAATGAGGAGTAACCTCTACTGACCCTGGTAACTACTGCATCATATGCACAACTGGCCTTGTGTTCTCAGCTATAGAAGTTTTAAGTATGGGCAACATGTACAGCAATATTACATATGTGTATATTTCAGGACTATGTACACACAACCTATCTCATGGACATACCTATAGATAGTGAACTATGATACATTTGGAGGTGTCACAGTAAACACAGTATTAACCTGCTACTTTGCATTACCTTTGTTTGTGGCAGCTGTTGCTGTATCAGTGATGCTGCTTGCTGCTTGCAGTTTTCTGCTGCTGCTGCTGGTTTTGCTGCTGTCAGTCTGTTTATCTTCATATTTCTGTTTCTCTCTCTCTCTCTCTCTTTCTCAGGTTTGTGCAATGATTGTATTGCATATGTGGAGTGTGGGTACTGAATGCTTTTGTAGGTATCTGCATAGGCCCATGTGATGGCCTCTGCACCAATTGTAAGGCAGCATTGGCTAATTGCATACAGCCAGTTGTGTACTGATTGCATGTCTCACTGTGATTTCAGGACAGTGCTATAAAAAGGTATGTGAGATAGGCGTTGCCCTTTCAGATTGTAAGGGCGTGGACCATGCTGGTATGCTGTTGGAAAATGTTCTGTGAGTGTGAAGGTTAGTACATCTCTCATGCTTCATGCTGTGTTGTGAATTCAGGTTGCTGCATTTCTCCCACCTGTTCCCTGTAGTGAGTGTGTATGCATACTGACACCCACAACTATATTTATTATGTATTGCTATATATACATATGTGTACATATACATACTGTCATATATGTACATTAGCTGACAATATTGGGTACAAGCTAACAATTTTCAGGGCTGTTTCTGTTAACACACACTAGTATGGGAATCCAGTAATTGGGACAGTGAAGGTCTGTCTGACATGCTTAGGGTAGTACACATACTATATTGCCTTTATCTTCATTCCTACTATTACATGCTCCACTTATTTAGCACTATATTCCTGTATGAGAGTCATGTCTTACTGGTAGGTCGTACAGACTAGTGTTACAATGGTCTTGTGGTAGGGCCTACTAGTATGCTTGTATTTGGCTTTCAAATTGAGTACAGGGTCTATCAATCAAAGTGCTGGAGGCACCTTCCAGCAGTTAAGGGGTTAGTAGGTCTCACAGGAGTCAGGCTGTGTTGCAGATTCTGGATGCTGCATTTATCTTCACTGTCTCCTGTAGTGAGTGTGTATGGATACTGACACCTACGACTATATTTCATATGTATTACTATATATTTATATATATGTAAGTGTACATTTATATACCTTCTTATGTGTACATTACCTTACATTATTACGTACAAGCGAACAATTAGTAGGGCTGTTTCTGTTAACACTGAACTAGTGTGGGAATCCAGTACTTTGGCCATTAAACTCTACCTGAAATGCATTGGGTAGTACACCTCCTATATTGCCTTTATATTGATTCCTACTATTACATGTTATATTTATTTTAGCACGATGATCTCATGTGGTAGTCATGGCTTAGTGGTACCAAGGTCCTGGGTTTGAGACTGGCAGTGGGAATTTATTTTTCTTTCCAAACCTTCCAGATGAGTACAGGACCTGTCAATCAAAGTGCTAAAGCCACCTTTAAGCAGTTAAAAGGGTTAGTGGGTCTCAGAGGGGTCAGGCTGTGTTGCAGATTCTGGCTGCTGCGTTTATCTTCACTGTCTCCTGTAGTGAGTGTGTATGGATACTGACACCTACGACTATATTTCTATGTATTACTATATATTTATATATATGTATGTGTACATTTACATATCTTCTTATGTGTACATTACCTTACATTATTATGTACAAGCGAACAATTAGTAGGGCTGTTTTTGTTAACACTGAACTAGTGTGGGAATCCAGTAATTCGGACATTAAAACTCTACCTGAGATGTATTAGGTAGTACACCTCCTATACTGCCTTTATATTGATTCCTACTATTACATGTTATATTTATTTTAGCACTATGCTCTTGTATGGCAGTCATGGCTTAGTGGTAGGTCATACAGACTAATGTTGCCAAGGTCCTGGGTTCAAGACTGGCAGTGGGAATTTATTTTTCTTTCCAGACTTTCACAATGAGTACAGGACCTGTCAATCAAAGTGCCATAAAGGCACTTTTAAGCATAAAACCAGGTCTGCGCTCGTTTGCTGAGCTCACGCAAAGACTGGCGGTGAGCTCCATGCTAACACAGCGCACACCAGCTATTTTCTTTTAAAGAAAAGAAAAAGGGGTGACAGGAAAGTGGTGAAAAAGGGGTCACAAAGAGGGTAAGACAGTAGGGAAACAAGCGTGGGATTTGCAGGAGGGATGTAGGTAAGGCCCATAGATGCCCATGTCTTTAGCAGCAACAGCTGTGCATTTCCATGTATTTTGGTGAGACATTTGAAACCTTCCACCCCTGAGAGAGGTGTCAGGACAACATTAATGTTTGTTGTAGAGCCAATTGTAATTAACAGTTTCAATGTCAAGTGGGCATGTGTGCAACATGGACAGCTATGTATGGGCGTAATTTTTTGTGGGTACAGAGTGCCCTTTTTTTTTTTTCACTCGGGAGAGTGGTATGTCAGGTGAAGGAAGTCGGTATAGCTGGGGAGGTAGGTTGGGTAGGTTAACAGACAAGACAGACAAGACGCATACAGGGGCGGTGTATGACACACGTGGGGGGTTACACAATTGACGGGGATGGAGGTTGGGATATCCCAGACGCATGAACCCACAGATGGCAACAGTGGAACTGATATCCCCACCCATAGGCAGTTGCCACTGTTCCTTCACAGCCCAGGACGGGGCTGTGCTGGGGGCTGTGTAGGCGGGGCAACGGCCGGGGCCGTTAGCTGTGCCACATGAGCCTCGAGCTGGCGTAGGGGTCCAAGAATGGAGTCTTGGATCTCCCTTCACACCACAGACCGGACACCTTGGAGGGTGAGTGGACGAACTCCTCTGGCCACGCTTGCAGAGGGGGGACGGGCCTCATCCCCTGCAGCGCTTCCACCCAAAGGTGGCACAGGGCCACCGGAGGAGGGTCCGACCTGGGCACTAGTGCCAGGTGCAGTCGCCAGCTGAGGTGGGAGAGGTGGGTCCGCTGGGACCTGCCTTCCCAAGCGTTCTAGGTTTGTGAGTAGTTATGTTAGTTTGGGTTAGTGGCATATTATTCCATTCAGATTAGTTGTAACAGCATGCATTGGTATTCCCATTAAACAAACACCCAGATATTAACACCATTGAACAAGGGCATATCAATATCACATGCATTATTTGAACGAAATACACAATCAAACAACATGCAGGGTTGATTAATGGCAACAGGCCATCAGATTTTCATGTATGAACAGGGCACATGCACGAACAGACATGCATATATGTTTGGAACGGACAAATGTCCATGGTTAATGAAATGTTCACATACCAATATTTATTGGGTGTTGTTATATGGAATTATAGGGTTGGGTGGAGATAGAAAGTGATGACACATTCATAAGTTACACATTGATATACATTTGTAATAGGTACACAATTAAGTTGAGGCTGATGTTTCAAAATGATTTTTATTTGACTGTCATGCTACACCTGTTACAAATACATCACTATCCTACTTATTTTAATTTGATCAGATACATCATCCTGCTACACTTTGATGACAGGACAGGGGACAACTATGGCTGTTTAGTCTGTCAGATAATCATTCATTCTATCTGCAAATTGTTTACTGTTATCACCATATACAGATTTTGGCCTTGACATTCCAGATTCAGACACACTGAAATCAGTTTGGGATGTTAATTTGTACTTCACACATGCATTTAGTTCTGTGGAAACACACTGGGGCTAATATATTCAGGGGTTATTACTACTTTATTTATTCATACATGACCCTTTCTGTCACTCTCACACATCCTGCAACTTCACAGTTCAGGTTGGTACTTCTAGGCTTTGTTCACATATTAGACCTGTGGTGATTCAAACACTTTCCAACAGCCTCACTTCTGTCATGATTCAGCATTTCAACAGGGGATAAATCACACATGTGACTACCTCAGATTCTGAAGCTGTACTCTGGAGACTACTGCAGGTTATACTACATTTAATTAATGGTGGGACATCTGTATTACAGCACTATTTATTTCTATAAATTATTTTTCCAGTCACACTTGCATACTGATGAACTTGTTGCAGACATACCTGCAAACTTTCAATTCTTGCTTGCACATTAGATTACTTTTAATCAATACACTGCAGTGTTCTGATACATGCTACACTATAATATTTATTTACAAGTACTAGATGGGGTTACTAACCTGCATGGTGGTGCAGCAGCAGCCACGGTCATCGTCTCACGGTTCGCAGAGCGGACACCTGCAGCTGTAATACAAAGGAAGTAATATTGGACTACACATCTCCATGGTATCAGCTAGTTGAAATCCTTACATACATGAGTAATATGTAACTTACTCAGTAGTGGGGCATTGGGCATATCCGGGCCTCCTGGATCCATTGGGTCAACTGGTCTTGCTTACGCCGCTTCAAGTCCGCATGGTGGTGACGGACCTGCTCACCAGTGCGTGGAATGCCAGTAGCACTGGTCAGATCACGAGCTGATTTAGTCTTACTGTCTCCTAGTAGTGAGTGTGTTTTGGAGTACTTTGGGAGGCACCTTCCAGCAGTTAAGGGGTTAGTAGGTCTCACAGGAGTCAGGCTGTGTTGCAGATTCTGGATGCTGCATTTATCTTCACTGTCTCCTGTAGTGAGTGTGTATGGATACTGACACCTACGACTATATTTCATATGTATTACTATATATTTATATATATGTAAGTGTACATTTATATACCTTCTTATGTGTACATTACCTTACATTATTACGTACAAGCGAACAATTAGTAGGGCTGTTTCTGTTAACACTGAACTAGTGTGGGAATCCAGTACTTTGGCCATTAAAACTCTACCTGAAATGCATTGGGTAGTACACCTCCTATATTGCCTTTATATTGATTCCTACTATTACATGTTATATTTATTTTAGCACGATGATCTCATGTGGTAGTCATGGCTTAGTGGTACCAAGGTCCTGGGTTTGAGACTGGCAGTGGGAATTTATTTTTCTTTCCAAACCTTCCAGATGAGTACAGGACCTGTCAATCAAAGTGCTAAAGCCACCTTTAAGCAGTTAAAAGGGTTAGTGGGTCTCAGAGGGGTCAGGCTGTGTTGCAGATTCTGGCTGCTGCGTTTATCTTCACTGTCTCCTGTAGTGAGTGTGTATGGATACTGACACCTCGACTATATTTCTATGTATTACTATATATTTATATATATGTATGTGTACATTTACATATCTTCTTATGTGTACATTACCTTACATTATTATGTACAAACGAACAATTAGTAGGGCTGTTTTTGTTAACACTGAACTAGTGTGGGAATCCAGTAATTCGGACATTAAAACTCTACCTGAGATGTATTAGGTAGTACACCTCCTATACTGCCTTTATATTGATTCCTACTATTACATGTTATATTTATTTTAGCACTATGCTCTTGTATGGCAGTCATGGCTTAGTGGTAGGTCATACAGACTAATGTTGCCAAGGTCCTGGGTTCAAGACTGGCAGTGGGAATTTATTTTTCTTTCCAGACTTTCACAATGAGTACAGGACCTGTCAATCAAAGTGCCATAAAGGCACTTTTAAGCACTTAAAACCAGGTCTGCGCTCGTTTGCGCGGAGCTCACGTGACACTTGCCTGGCGGTGAGCTCCGCTAACACAAGCAAGACACCCGCGCTATTTTCTTTTAAAGAAAAGAAAAAGGGGTGACAGGAAAGTGGTGAAAAAGGGGTCACAAAGAGGGTAAGACAGTAGGGAAACAAGCGTGGGATTTGCAGGAGGGATGTAGGTAAGGCCCATAGATGCCCATGTCTTTAGCAGCAACAGCTGTGCATTTCCATGTATTTTGGTGAGACATTTGAAACCTTCCACCCCTGAGAGAGGTGTCAGGACAACATTAATGTTTGTTGTAGAGCCAATTGTAATTAACAGTTTCAATGTCAAGTGGGCATGTGTGCAACATGGACAGCTATGTATGGGGCGTAATTTTTTTGTGGGTACAGAGTGCCCTTTTTTTTTTTTTTCAGGGGAGAGTGGTATGTCAGGTGAAGGAAGTCGGTATAGCTGGGGAGGTAGGTTGGGTAGGTTAACAGACAAGACAGACAAGACGCATACAGGGGCGGTGTATGACACACGTGGGGGGTTACACAATTGACGGGGATGGAGGTTGGGATATCCCAGACGCATGAACCCACAGATGGCAACAGTGGAACTGATATCCCCACCCATAGGCAGTTGCCACTGTTCCTTCACAGCCCAGGACGGGGCTGTGCTGGGGGCTGTGTAGGCGGGGCAACGGCCGGGGCCATTAGCTGTGCCACATGAGCCTCGAGCTGGCGTAGGGGTCCAAGAATGGAGTCTTGGATCTCCCTTCACACCACAGACCGGACACCTTGGAGGGTGAGTGGACGAACTCCTCTGGCCACGCTTGCAGAGGGGGGACGGGCCTCATCCCCTGCAGCGCTTCCACCCAAAGGTGGCACAGGGCCACCGGAGGAGGGTCCGACCTGGGCACTAGTGCCAGGTGCAGTCGCCAGCTGAGGTGGGAGAGGTGGGTCCGCTGGGACCTGCCTTCCCAAGCGTTCTAGGTTTGTGAGTAGTTATGTTAGTTTGGGTTAGTGGCATATTATTCCATTCAGATTAGTTGTAACAGCATGCATTGGTATTCCCATTAAACAAACACCCAGATATTAACACCATTGAACAAGGGGCATATCAATATCACATGCATTATTTGAACGGAAATACACAATCAAACAACATGCAGGGTTGATTAATGGCAACAGGCCATCAGATTTTCATGTATGAACAGGGCACATGCACGAACAGACATGCATATATGTTTGGAACGGACAAATGTCCATGGTTAATGAAATGTTCACATACCAATATTTATTGGGTGTTGTTATATGGAATTATAGGGTTGGGTGGAGATAGAAAGTGATGACACATTCATAAGTTACACATTGATATACATTTGTAATAGGTACACAATTAAGTTGAGGCTGATGTTTCAAAATGATTTTTATTTGACTGTCATGCTACACCTGTTACAAATACATCACTATCCTACTTATTTTTAATTTGATCAGATACATCATCCTGCTACACTTTGATGACAGGACAGGGGACAACTATGGCTGTTTAGTCTGTCAGATAATCATTCATTCTATCTGCAAATTGTTTACTGTTATCACCATATACAGATTTTGGCCTTGACATTCCAGATTCAGACACACTGAAATCAGTTTGGGATGTTAATTTGTACTTCACACATGCATTTAGTTCTGTGGAAACACACTGGGGCTAATATATTCAGGGGTTATTACTACTTTATTTATTCATACATGACCCTTTCTGTCACTCTCACACATCCTGCAACTTCACAGTTCAGGTTGGTACTTCTAGGCTTTGTTCACATATTAGACCTGTGGTGATTCAAACACTTTCCAACAGCCTCACTTCTGTCATGATTCAGCATTTCAACAGGGGATAAATCACACATGTGACTACCTCAGATTCTGAAGCTGTACTCTGGAGACTACTGCAGGTTATACTACATTTAATTAATGGTGGGACATCTGTATTACAGCACTATTTATTTCTATAAATTATTTTTCCAGTCACACTTGCATACTGATGAACTTGTTGCAGACATACCTGCAAACTTTCAATTCTTGCTTGCACATTAGATTACTTTTAATCAATACACTGCAGTGTTCTGATACATGCTACACTATAATATTTATTTACAAGTACTAGATGGGGTTACTAACCTGCATGGTGGTGCAGCCGCCAGTCTACGGTCATGCGTCTCACGGTTCGCAGAGCGGACACCTGCAGCTGTAATACAAAGGAAGTAATATTGGACTACACATCTCCATGGTATCAGCTAGTTGAAATCCTTACATACATGAGTAATATGTAACTTACTCAGTAGTGGGGCATTGGGCATATCCCGGGCCTCCTGGATCCATTGGGTCAACTGGTCTTGCTTACGCCGCTTCAAGTCCGCATGGTGGTGACGGACCTGCTCACCAGTGCGTGGAATGCCAGTAGCACTGGTCAGATCACGGGCCAACTGGTCCCATGCCTCCGCCCTGTACGCTCCCCATGAGACCTGGCCCTGCATGAGTTGGGCCTCGTGATGATGGACAAGGAGCCAGACCATGTATCTGGACTCCTCAACGCCCCAACGCTGTGCTCGAAAGCAACGTCCCTCACCTACTCCACTCATTCTGACTGCAGGTCTGTTCTACAATCGGTTATGGTGTGTATTCCCGCCCATGGGGCTTATATATGCTGCTTTTCCGCACATTTCTCTGATTGGCCATTTTGGAATTGTATCTACTTCACTGAAAATGCTTTATCATGCTCCATTCTGTATTTTATCCCATATATATGCTATTTCTGCATTTCTAGGTATTGCTGTCATGGCTTAGTGGTTTAGTACCTTGACTCTAGTGCATGGTATCCTGGGTTCGAATCTAACCACTAATTTTTAATTTTCATGACAGAAATGAGTTGAGGACCTGTCAATCAAACATGCCATAAGCACTTTTAAGCACTTAAAAGCAGGTCTGCGCTTGTTTGCGCGGAGGTAACGCATGCGCACTGGCAGTTAGCTTGTGGGAGCGGCGCGCAAACGGTGTGTGCTGGGATAAACCTTAATTGGCTAGTGACACACATGTTGAGCTAAGCACAGCTAGTTGCAAACAGTTTCAGCCTGTTAAACCGGTGCTTAGCAACGGGCATACTGATTGCAGCTTTTTAAACACTACGCAGCTACGGGCACTGTGTCTCACAGCAGCTTAGCTATCGGTACATTTCTAATTATTTTTATTATTGTGTTACTTCAATATGTATGCTCCATTTCATTCCATTTTACAAAAGGGTATACTTTTACATTTGGACAATACTATCAGGGGCTTTTTTAGTGCTTATTTACAAAAAAAAAAAAGTTGTTGTGTGGGCTTGAACCTTGCCTGCCTACTCTTAAGCCGGGAACTCTACCACTAAGCTATTTCTTCTTGGCTTACTTTGCATATGTAGTTCTCATATCCTTTTCCACTGATTGCTAACCGCAGTTGCGCTAGTAGCACACCCGCGCACACGAGCGCACACAGTAGCACACATTTACGGGGGTTAAAAAAAACAGTTTTTATTTTCATTTTATAGCCTCTGTTCACTTTGTACACTGATGGTCTGTGGGGGAATGTGTTGTGTAGTGTGTTTGTTTACATTTCCATGGCTTCTCTCGTGGCTGTTTACTTTCAGCCATTATACACTTACGGGGGCGTGTCTGCATGCAGGGCTTAGCCTACAGACATGCCCCCTACTCTCTTACATGGACCGTGTAAGAGTTACAGTGTGATTCAGCATGCCTCATGCACCTCATGCATATGCATGACATGCTGACATCCCACCGTTTAACTGCAGCCTCTGTGTAAGAGTTATAACTCTTACACGGAGGCTTCATGAATCTGGCCCTGTGTTTGTTTGTTATATCAAACATTCTAACTTTTAGGGTTATACTGACTTTCTGTAGTCTATTTCTTTCATCGATCTTACTATGTGTGTTCATATCTATTAAATCAAGCAGCTCTTCTCTTTGATCATTTTCCTGTAAAGTGAGGGCCCATTCTTTGTCCTCCATTTCATGTGGGCATTCTATAGGAAGTTCTACAGTATCTCCCTGTGCCATATTCCCTTCAGTTTCATCCCGTGTCATCTGTTGCTCCTTCATATGGGAACCAACTGGCCTATCACTCCACAACATTGACTATGTCAGAGTTGCCACAGTTTCCTGTTCTTTCCCTTGCTCTGCAACTCCATCTGAACTTTTGCAATGGTTTCCTGTGGAAGGCATCAAAGTATCTTCATATTGCAACTGATCAGATGTTTCTCACTCCACTGGTTTCTCCTTAATTTCGGTATCCATTGCTCTACCCTGCTATGATGTTATCAAAGTTAGATTTTCTATGCCAAATCATTCAATTTGCACATAGTCTGTAATCTTACTTTCAATTTTTAACTTCTCTATTATCCTCTTTTCTCCTTTTCCTCTTTGTTTTCTTATTTTTTGTATTGTAAAATTTTCCATATCCAGATGCCTTTGCCTGTATTCCTCTTCAAATATCTCTGGTGCTGTTCTATTTATATTGATTAGTTTTGCTTTCTCCTTTGCATAAATATTGCACCATATTAAATCTCTTTCTCTTTCCCATGTCCATATTTCTTCTTCAGATGTCTCCTGCTTATTCTTTCTCCTTACTTGGGGGGACTTGTTATTCCATCATACTGTGACATAACCTGTGTTAGACTTTCTACACTAAATCCTTCACTTTGCAGGTATTCCATAACTTCAACTTCTATTTTTTAACTTCTACTTTATTAGTCATCTTTTCTACATTCCCTTTGTGATCTTATTTTTTGTATTGTGAAATGTTCCATATCTGGGTGCCTTTGCATGTATTTCTCTTTGAATATCTTTGGTGCTGCTTTTTTGTATTGATTAATTTGGCTT